>NC_056735.1:398152367-398309481 GCF_019279795.1 Protopterus annectens
ACAACGCTACCACTATACCACCGTGGCTCTTACCAGTTAATAAAAAGAAAAAAAAAGGAAGGAAGAAACTTGTAATGAATGTCAGACTAATGCACCTACCAAGTTAATAAGTTGAAATAAAGAAATAAAAGAATAAAACTGTAATGAGTGTCAGTCTACTATAATATATCTTTAGTAAAGGACTATAACACCTACTTTGGCACTTTTTACTTTTTTCACCATTCAGGCATATTACAGCAAACCCTTCATGCCATGGACAATTACAGGAAGAAAGGTTAGAGACACATAATATAATATAATGTGATAGAAATAGATTATAATTTCTCCTTCTCTAAAGTTCTCCTTCTCTAGACTTAAACTACTATATTTGTACTAAAACAGGCTTTAGAAGCCTTAATAAGTGATCAGAATACCTTTACACTGGAAGTATTTCTTTATAAACTTGTGTTACAAGATTTAAGTCACCTACATCACTTCTTCTTCAACCTTCTGTTCTCACCTGTCACTTACCTCACATATTTACTAATAAAAGTAATCCACATATATTTTTGACCTCTGTTAACAATATTTGCCCATTGTTTCAAATGCCCATTGACTTTGTACCTGCTGTGATTACCTAGTGTTGGTGAATCAGTTCTGTTGTATTTTTTGTGAATTTCTTCACCTAGGCTGTGCCTGCAAATGATCTGTTGTAATCAATGTACTATTCTGGAAACAAACTTAAATAAAATAAATAAAGCAAAAAGTAAAATTTAAGAGGCAGACCAAAATATTCTACACAAACAAGCAACGAATAATTAAACAGAAATCATAAAGCATAATTAATCTGATCTCCAAACGTAATGGTTAGAGTTCCATCTGCATTGCTGATGGTTTGAATGAAAATGATCTTAGAAGGGTTAGTCATGGATGAAAAGACTGAATGATAGTTTTGAGTGTCTCCGTCTCTCAAATAGTAGAATCAATAATTGGTTAAAATATGGATCTTGAATTTTACTGAGACAGGGAATATATCACCAGAAATATTTTGCTTTATTTATTTGACATTTGGTAACCAGGAAAGTCCAACTGGGTAGAGATTACCAATTTTCAGCAGAGGCCTGGGGAGGAAAGTTCAACATAAAGACAGACAGAGAAGAATAATTAAATACAGGACAATAAACAGTGAAAATAACATATGGTAAAAAAATATATATAAATTATAAAAATACATAGCTGGATACAGAATTTTGCTAGCAGGAATTAACAGGAATTTACAAGCAAGAATTAAACCTACAATTTATATTCTGGTTGAAGGTGATACAGAGTGAATAGACTGATTGGTGGTGGGAGAAGAACAGAGAGAGAGAATAAAAAAGTATAAAGGTAGAGAGTTCTAGGTAGAAAGTTTATAGAAATTATTGTGAACAGAAAGAATAGGAAGTTAATAGTACTAGGAGGATATTAAAGACACGAGAAGATGGTGGCTAGGTAGGAGAAGAACATGAGCATACCCAAGATTTGGAAAGATATTCTTTAAGAAGAGACTTGAAAGTTTGGTAGTGAAGAACTTGTCCTAATAGTTAGTGGCAAGTTGTTGCAAGATTTAGCTACACTGTAAGAGTAGAGCACGAGGCCGCTGGACCTCAGAGGCTTATAAATAGATAGAAGTTGTTTATCTGAAGACTGTATATCTCAATGAGGAAGATAGTATTATAAGATGGAGGAGATGGCAGGAGAAACTAGTGGGTTGTTGAGTTATTTATGAGTAAGACATAACTGGTTCATGTGTAGTTGCAGTGGAAGTTCATGCCAGTTAATCAGTTTAAGAGATAGGCAGTAATGAGATTTATGAGGTTGGCCCATGGCAAATGTAACTATTTTGTATGTTGTAACATTGCTTGAGTTTGGTTTTCAGGGACAAGTTGAGATTAGTTAGAGTAGGGGAGGCATAAAGAAGAGAAGGTAAGAGGTATGTGGTGGTGCGTTTAGCTATAGTAGAGATAGTTATGAATTGTTTAACCCTATATAACATGCCAAGTTTTTGATGGGTCAATTTGATAGTGTTATTTATATGCAAGTCAAATTTGAGAGTGTCATCAGTTGTTAACACCTAGTAGTTTGGAAAGGACATCAATTGATGTGTTGTTTAGTGAAGAGATTCTGAAGGTTAGTTTGTCAAAAGAGTTTTGTTTAGGAAAGAATAATAGGAGTTTAGTCTTCTTGGAATTTAGAGCTGATTATTGGAAAGCCAGGCATCAATGGAGATAAAGGTGTCTTGTGTTAAAGTTTGTAGTTGAGTAAGGTTGTTATTGGAGCAGATTAGAGTAGAGACACCAGCATGCTGGATTAGTGCTGCATCTTTAGAAACAGATGAAATGTTAATAAATATATTAAAGAGAGGGCCTAGGATGGAGTTCTGAGGAACACCAATGATGACAGGTCGATAAGGAGATTGAGTGGAGTTTCATTTGATGGACTGATGTCTGTCAGATAAATAACTGGAGAACCATTTTAAGGTATTGTCTGTAGTGCCAAGGGAAGACAGAGTTGAGATGGGAGTTGAGGATGAGAGACAGTATCAAAAGATTTAGACAGTTCAAGGAATATGGATGAGAAAAACTTACCCATGTCTCGGGCTTTATTGACTGAATCAGTAAAAGATAAGAGAACTGGGGAAGCACTATGTGCTGGTCTGAAGCCATGTCGGGTAGGAGAGAGCAGATTGTTTACAAGTAAATGGTGGAGGAGTAGTTTCTGGATGCATTTTTCAAGAATTTTGGATCAAGGTGACAGTATTACTATAGTCGTGTAGTTAGATATTCCAGTAGAATTACCACCTTTATGTAGTGGGATAATGAAGAACTTCTTCCAGAGGGATAGGATGTAAGTTTCATTAATAGCTATATTAATAACTATAGACACAGGTAGGCCATGACATATGTGGCAATTTTTACTAATTCCAGCATAAGGAGAGGAAGGTCTACGTTTACTAAGCAGCTGTTTGATAAGAGATTTTGGGACAGGATCATACCTCTCAAATGTACAGATTTTCGCAGAATGTCTAGATTTTTGCATTGTGTTTTTGGTCCGTTTTTCATAAAACTGTGGTTTTCTGGCAAATTAGTGGCAAATCATTAAAGACTTGAAGTTAGAAAATAATGACAGACATTTGAGGTTTAGACTTCATACCCTTCAGAAAATTCATGCTAATGTAAAAACTGTTATTCTATCAATTTTTTAAGTTTGTAGAGAAATATTTTAAAAATGTCCCTTTTTGGGCTTTTGTCCCACTTTTATTTATGGCTTTGTCCATATTTCTTGCTCTAAGATGTTGAGAGGTATGACCAGGATTCAGAGAGAAAGGAGATTTGGAAGATATAACAGGTGGTGGGATGGTGGTAGAGGTAGAGGTAGAGGTAGAAGGTTGGTAATGGTAGAGATGGTTTACCTTTAACGTCGAAACACATTGGTGCGATTGCTCATATAAGTAAACCATAACAATGAAACTGAAAACAGTGACAGTTGTAAATGTTCAAAAATCAGCAATTCGAAAAGCCGATTTGCTGATTTTTGAACATTAATGTTGACAACAAAATTAGATAAAGTGTAATGCAGGGGGACAAGCCCCCCCTCCTGCACCCCCCACACCCCCTGTTTTATTATTCTAATTCCAAGATCGCACTACAGCGGGGAAATAAACCATTTCCAAATCCCCACTATAGTGCAATCTGCCCCAGAATGTCGAATGTGCAATGAACGAATCTCAATGTGCATTCGCTCATTGCACATTTGAACCTTTTTCCGTTCGGCATTTGCAAACCTTGCAAACTGTCTTTTGACTAATTGCAGTTCGCCCATGTGCAATACGCACATGTAAAGGTAAACCGGTAGAGATACTTTCTATAAAGTAGGTATTGAATGAGGAGGCTGTGTCAGCATTAGTTAGTGGAAGGTTGTGGTAGTGAGTTAATTCCAGGGTGGAGAATGTTTTTGATAGATTGACAGAATTTCTTAGGTTTGGATGTAGAGGTTTGCTGAGGATCTAAGTAATATGATTTTTTGTTTTTGATGACAAGTTTTTTTAACTATATTATGCAATGCTTTATAGTGAGACAGGCTTGTAGGAGATTTTTTTCTTGTATGTTTTCCTGGCTTTATCTCTGTCACACATGATGGATTTGATGTGTGATGATAGCCACGGAGAAAATTTAGATTTGATTATTTTATTTCTGGGGGGATCTAGGCTATTTAATGTATTCAGGAATATGGAGTTAAATGTATCAACTGCTTCATCTAGAGGTAGGTATTTAAAGAAGGACCAATTTATAGAGCTTAAAATATTGATAAACATAATTGGGTTAAAGTTAGTTAAGTCACAGATGGTTTTATATGTATGCTGTTTTTGTTGATGGGAGGCAAGTCTGCTGGTACATGTGGGATGATGGTCACTAATGGCATCAAGAAATGTTGTAGTCTGACTAAAATTGTTGGGGTGGGAGACTAAAATACAGCCTATGACTAGGGTGATGTAGTTATTGAGAAGCCAATGAGATTGATACTATTAGTGGAGAAATGTGTGGACAGTTTCAGGTAGACAGTGTTAACATCTCCTAGGATAATGGTTTCATGAAAAATGTTGGATGATACCCAAGTTAATGTCTTCTAGAGTAGGTAAGTTGTTGCCAGGGGGGATGTAGAGTGGGATAATACAGAGGATTTTGTGTTTATTTAACTTAAAGTTAGAGATAGTTAGTTCAGCATTGCTGAAGGTGGAAAAGGGGTGGTTATAGGGCATAAGGGAAAAATGTGATGGACAGACTATAGCAATGCCTCCTGCTTTTTAATTAAGATGGTCTGACCTTAGCATATTAAAACCTGGAGGAAGGATTGCAGAGTCTTTGATGTGGGATTTAAGCCATGTTTCTGTGATAACAAGTATGTCAGGGGAGTACTGAGTAATTAAAGTATGGAATTCAGTGACTTTGTTACAGATACTATGTGTAACTGTAATTTGAGTTTAGTAAGACTTGAATTACTGTGACCAGAGGTTGGTAAGGGAGTACCGCTTGGCCCTGGATTAGGATGAATATCTCTGTATACTAGTAATAAGGTTTTAAACAGGTGAAATAAACTACTTTTAGTAGAGGAGTTATGAGAAATGTGGCTTTATAGTTTAGCTAAACTAAGTGAATATAAACAGTCATCTGCGGTATTAAATGATGTGGTTATAGTAATAAGTATTATTTCTGTACAGTACAAAATTCTATTGGGGGAAAAAGCTTTGTATTAAGTTAAGTGCTGGGCAATTTTCTGGCTAACAGAAAAGTCTGTGTATCGTACTTATCTAAAAAGAGCTAGGTGATGTATCTCTAACCATTTTAATTCTCTAATATCTAAACAGTTGTATGATGTTTTCATAGGTTCATAGGCTAGCTGCCCATGTGGGTCATTTTAAGACTAGCAAGTTTCCCTTTTTATGCTCAAAATAAACTATATCATATGGTTATATATTGGCCTTACCTATCCCATGGCTGATAAGTATGTATTACCCCTAAAGAGAATAACTCAGATCATATCATAAATAACTTGAGGAGACCCATGCATGAGATAAAGCATTTAGGAGCTACCTCTGTCCATTAGTAGTGTGGGGAGCAGTCCTTAGGTAAATTTTCTATTTCTCATCCATAGAGCTAAGCTGCACTTGAAAATGGACAGGAATAAGTACCTGTCCCTTCAAGCCATTCTGTTAATGTTTCAGAAGATGTTTAGATCCCTTGACTCTTTCTAATGACATTTAACTTGATGATGCACAGTAAATCCATTGGAACAGGATTCTAGAATGTTTTAAAGTACAGAGAATGAGGATGTAGTAAATATAGGAAGTAGGGCAGGTTTATTGGGAAAAGTAGAAGATGAAATATAGAATATTATACAACAACCCCCCATTAATATTCCAAAATGTGCACGCTGATTGGTCAGCGTGCATGTTGTAAATCAGTTGTAGTAATGAAAAAAGGTCCGGTCGCCCGGACTTTTTCCATTAGTATAACAATTTTTTTACAGTGATCTCCATTGCTTTTTACACACTGTCCTGCCATGTTAAATGAGTTTAACATTGCAAGACAGCTTTAAAAAAAGTAACGGAGATCTTCCTATCTCTGCTGCTGTTTTTAAAGGTGTCTCACTATGTTAAATGGGTTTAACATAGCGAGACAGCTTTAAAAAAAGCAATGGAGATTCTCCATTGCTTTTTTTAAAGCTGTCTCGCTATGTTAAACTCCTTTAACATAGTGAGACACTTTGTAAAAAGCAACGGAGATCTTGCTTTCTCCGTTGCTTTTTTCAAAACTGTCTTGCTATGTTAAATGGGTTTAACATAGCAAGACAGCTTAAAAAAAAGCAACGGAGATTCTCGCTATGTTAAACTCCTTGCTTTCTCTGTTGGTTTTGCCCACAGCTCTGATGTACTGCATAAACATACGCATGCACAGTACATCAGAACTGCCGCAGAATACCAGACAGCTGCGGAAGGGCAGCAAGAAGGCATTATACAATGCCATTATTTAAGAAAAGTAATTTTTTTTTTAAATAATGTCATTGGCTAATAGCAATAACCCACTTCTGGGTGTGGGTAATGCTGGATTTACCCATGGTTGTCTTTGTTTGGCCACTCGGGCCAAACCACACCAACCGTGGGTAAATCCAGCATTACCCACACCCAGGCATGGGTTATTGCTATAATAGATTGAGTTTAGTCTGTAGTCTTATATGTGTAAGGTATTCAAAGAGTTCTTGATCAATGATACCACTTCTAAAAATATCCAGTAATGTATCTTTCACATATCTTATAATCTTATAATAGCCGCAGTAAACTGACTGATACAATTTTAGATCTGAAGCTGTTTTGTAGGAATGTGATGCTTAAGTTGGTATATAATGATTCCCCGGTAGAACCTGATAAGATTGATAAAGGGATACCTAGGTTTAGGAATTTGAGTGAATTTGTGCCATTACACCACCCACTCGTTGAAGCCTATTATAAGTTAACTGAAGAGGAGCTTTATAAATATTATGGTAAAAAAAAACACGCAAGAGAAATTTAGGAGACAGGATAATCTTAGTTATAAGGAGAGGCAGAGCTTAAAAAAGTTACAAGCTGAAACTGCTATTATAATTAGACCGGCTGACAAAGGTGGGTGGGTAGTTGTTATGGACATAGGACACTACAGTGCATCCATGGAATCCCTTCTAGATTATAAGTTTTATAGAATTGTTAGTATGGAAGATATGTATGAGATTATAAGATATGTGAAAGATACATTACTGGATATTTTTAGAAGTGGTATCATTGATCAGGAACTCTTTGAATACCTTACCATTAAGACACCTTTAGTCCCCATAATACAAGGCCTCCCCAAAATCCACAAAAATGCCAGAGACCCAGCAATGAGACCGATAGTCTCAGGAAGGGGGTGGGTAACTGAGCATTTGTCAGTGTATGCTGAGAAACACCTCAGACCTGTCATGAACATGAATGAGTTTGTGTTGAAAGCTTCAAAACAGTTCTTAATTGAACTCTATCAATGCTTTAAGTCACATAATGAGATAGATAAATATATTTTTGTCACACTCGACGTACAATCTTTGTTTACAATTATCCCTAATGAATTAGGTCTTATATATGTCTTAGAGTACTTAAGAAAGCATAGTGACTATTCTACAGTTTTGATTGATGTGATAGTACATTTTCTTGAATTGGTATTAGAGAACAATTTGTTCATGTTCAGAGAAACTGTTTACAGGCAGCATGATGGTGTAGTGATGGGAACCACATGCGCCAACAGTTATGTTAACATGTTCCTGGCGCATTGGGAAGAACAAGTTCTCTTTCGTGAGGTATTGTTTAAGGAATATGTGATTTTTTATCGACAGTTTGTCGATGACCTTTTTGTCCTCTGGAGTGGCACCAGGGAACAACTTGAGTCATTTGTTGCCATCATGAACAATCTGACCAGCTTTCTCAAATTTACTATGCAATCTTCTGAACACAGGATAGAATTCCTAGATCTATTTATAGAGAAACTGCCTTGTGGCTTGATTAACACAGGGGTATATCGTAAATCATGCCACTGTAACACTTTACTTACGAGGTCAAGTATGCATCCGGCATACATTTTTAGAAACATTATTAATGGACAAAGTGTTAGAGCCTCTAGATTGAATCCTACTGATGCAGGTTTTGAAGAGGAGGTTAATAATCTGAAGGAGAGGCTTTTTCAGAGAGGGTATAACATCAATGAGGTCAATGAGTATTTGGGTAATGTTTTTAAGCTACGATCTAATACAGCAGCACCATATTTTGGACCAGTCACCATGAACAAGATGGTGGATGTCATTAAGAAACAATCATATGCCAAAATTTCCACCTTTTTTTCATCCGACCACACTGATGTGAGGGACATTATTACTAGGCATTGGTCTATTTTGCAGGTGGACAGTGACCTTAGGCATATAGTTGGGGAACAACCCCACTTTCTTTTTAAAAATAGAAACAATTTAAAAAGGATGCTTTGTCATCCTAGAACTGTAAGGAATGATGGAAAGGGTGGGAATACTAAACCATGTGGTCACTGTAATTTCTGCTCATATATTGATGTCACTACTACATTTTTTCATCCTGATATGGGCATTGAGTTTACAAGTGTTGCAGCTGATTGCATGACCAGCAATCTTGTATATTTAGCAGTATGCCAGGTCTGTGCCTCTTTCTATGTGGGCAAGACCAACCGTTCCCTTAGGGACAGGGTAAGAGAACATGTCTACCATATTAGGAAAGGGTCAGCACACAATGCCCTGGCTAAGCATGTGTCTATACATGAGGATACACACAGGTTTCTATTTAGAGTTCTTGAGGTTGTAGTACCAACCAAGCATGGAGGTGACATCACAAACCATACTGAGTCTAAGGAAAGTCAATGGATAATTAGGTTGAGGGCAGATAGTGGCTCTGGACTGAACGAAAGGGCTTCTATCAAGCCCATGTTGAGGAAACGCAGGAACATTAGATAATATGCCTAGGTTGTTAAGTGCAATATAAGATATTTATTTTTTATTTATTTTTATTATTTATTCACATTGGATGTATTTTATAGACATTACATGTGTTCTATATGTGTTCTATGCTATGCACTTTTACCTTACACCTAATTTTTAGTGTATAGATGAATGGTTCCACTTTAAGACTTGGTTCATTCTTGAATATGATTGGCTGTTTTTAATTTGAATAGATGTATATATACTAAGAAGTCTGTTTGATGTATTATCTATGATCTGAAGAAGCTCTTGTAGCGAAAGCGCTAATCATGTATACAATATATTTTTCTTGGTTTTTGGACAATAAATTAGCTTGATTTTTTACAAGTTGTAAGCTCCTGCTTCATTCCTTCTCCATTCTTTGATGTTTTATTTTATTTCTGTGACTTTGGATAAGGAACATTTACCTGGTTCATTTGCAGCAGTCCTGTTTCTGACTATAAGTTTATCAGTGTTGTAGTCATTCATGTTTTAATGAATGCACATTGTGATAGCTTGTTTTTCTAGTCAAACAATTTATTACCGACATGGTCAAATGAGGACTGATTTCCATACACCCCAAGTCTAGAACAGGTTGCACATCCATTCTTTCTTCAGACATATAATACGTGCCAGTTACACATAATCTGTACTGTCCTGTATGACATAACATTTGTCAGTAGAAACAAACTGGATTTGTGCCCTGTTAATGTTATATACAGTATTATAAACATGCCTCAACTTTATATTAAACACAGAGACTTATCTTGTACAGGATGTAGTCTTTATAAATGTCCCTCTGTACTACTTTGATAACATTTGAGAGATAGATATTTTATCCCCTCCTATCTAGTGGTGGCATTTGTTCTAGGTCATAATGATACACATCTAGCTGTACTTTACTTTTTGTTTATTATTCCACTTTAAAGAGAAATAAGTGAAGTTTTTATCTAGCAAAACATCAGGATTATAAAAGGGGCAATTTGGGTCTTTGCTTGTGACCCATAGCTCCAGGGGGCCCATGGCCAGCCAAGAAAATACTTTTATCTTATTTTATTGGTTATGTTATGTTCAGCACCATAAACATATTTTAGTTAGCTTATGAGCTGAAATTAACATGCAACTGATTGCTAAAAACTAAGTTCTAGTATGCATTTGTAATAACCTATACTTTCGTAAGTGCATAGGCTGTTATCAGGCTACAGGAAGTTTGGGCAACCATGTAGTGCACCTCCATACAGCCAATGGGTGTAGTGGCTGGATTTGCTACCCAACTCACCGAGGGCTATATTGCTTAACACTGGAGTAAATTTATAGGTAAGTATGAAATTGTCAAGGCAGAACATGAAGCAGGCCAATGATTTATATTGTTTGGCTTTCAACAGGAGTTTGTTCCATGGGTGAGGAAATTAGATCTCTAGATGTCTTGTTTATGCTGCAATGAAGTTTGAGGTCTTTGGTGCGAGTATTTTAGCACTACCTGAATTTTTGATGTGGTAGAGATCTAGAAGGACATGGACCAGAAGGCAGGACAGACAACATCAAGTAGGAGCTGATATGAGACAGAGAAAAGCAAGTGGGATTTTAGTCTATCTTGGATCTGGAGGATTTACTCTTGGTAATTAATTGTTCAAGGTAGAATGATTTCTTAACTAAGACTGATGCATGATGATAGAAGGATGATTCACTGTTGATGAAGGTATGCTTATGTGGTAAACCAATGCCAAATATTTATTAATGGCAACTACACTACCATTTTAGCATTAAGCCAAAGACAACAGTCAATATACCAGATGTTAGTTTTTGCAAGACCCTCTTGTAAACTGGGTGTCCATGTAGGAGTTAATAATAGCACCCCTTTACAGTTATCAGCAAACATGGTTAGTCATATACCTTTGACATCCCTTTTCACATGAGTACATAGACTGAGCTACAACATTGGATGAAAAGACTCCAATAACTGTTACTGCGTGTTTTCAAAAGACGAGGCATTTTGAAACCAAGCCCAGTGGGTGATATAAGACTTTATGTTTAGACGAGTGATTTTGCCAATAATGCCAGCATGTATAACCATACTGGAAGCTTTAGCAAGATCCAGATTAGCAGTATGAACAGAATGGCCTTTGTCAATGACTTTCTTTACATGTTCCTAGCAATCAACCAGATTAAAGCAGACAACATTTACATTTCATAAAACCAAATGATTTTTGGATCTATGGTTTGTTGGCCACCAATGTCATTGTTTGTGAAGTTGACCACCAATATTTGCTGCATGAATTTGCAGATTATGCTAGTAGGAGTAATAGGATGATAGCTGACAGGGACCATTATAGACCCCCCCCCTTGTGAAGTGACACTACAGCAGCCATTATTCAGAGGTCAGGTGCATACTCCCTGAAGTGATTAAGTTGAAAATGTTTAGGAATGAATTTGACAAAGTAGCACTTGACAGTTTTCTAGATAGTCTGGGCCCATTTCACTATTTGTTTTTAGTTTTGGATAGAGGTTCTAGGATTGATACAAAATGGTTTTGGGTGAAGTGGAGTTTAGTTATTCAAAGAGAGACTTCATGACTGAGCGGAAAGTGTGAGGGATGTTTTCTCTAGGGCATTGGATAAAGTCTGGGGATCAGAATAGGTAGTACTGTTCAAATGAAGTTTGGTGCAGTGCTGAGTGTTGGGTTCTACTTCAAACATCCCAAATAGAGTTTAAAAAGGCCTTATAGCTATCCTTATAGTATGTGGTCACTTTCAGTTCATTTCCTGCTTTTGCATTCCTAATGGTGTGCAAGAGTTCCTTACAGGCATGACTGAATACCTTCTTGTGGTGGGAGGAGTGAAATCTGATATGAAGCAACTACTTTTTTGATGTTATTATAGAGTTTGCTTATTGAGGAGTTCAACCATTGAAGTTCATTTCTCAACTCCCATTATACCTATACTGAATGGAGAAGGAGTTCACTATCTATTCATAGGTTCATAGACTAGTACAAGGCTAAGCTTAGCCCATTATCCAATGTGAGAATCAAACCCTGCACCTTTTGTCTGTAAGGTAATCACCTTAACCATTATGCCAACCTCAAACGGGCATAGAAGTCATAGGTGTAGGTAGCAGCCTCAGTTGGGTCAGCATCTTGGGACTACTTTTCAATTTCTTCTGGCCCTTAGACATAGAGCATTGGGTGGGATGGTACTAGTTTGAGGGAGAAGATAACAGTTTATTGGTCAGATTTATTCAAAGACAGAATGAGAAAAGAAGCAACATTTGTAAATACAAGGTCAAGTATATTCACATCTGTGTTGGGAACTTGGATTATTTGGTGTAGGGAGTTAGAACTAGGAAGATCGAGGAACAGTACTGACAAAAGCAAAGAATGTCTTGCCATATTTATTTGTTGTATACGATTTAAGTTAATGGAAGAGTACTCAAAGACATCCAGGATTAGCATACTGGGGTTATTAGACATACAATTCTACTTATAGAAACCACTGGAAAAACATCATAAAATGAACCACTCGAACCAGAGAACTCCACACTCCTAGTAACTGGAAGTAATTCTGTTTATTCGTAATTCATAGGTTGTTAAACTTGTAGCAGCCAAAAAAACATTTAGTGCAAATCAGCAAATGCTATATAGCAGCAAGAAAACTCAGTCCAACAATATGCTTAAAAATAGCAGCAAACCAATCTGGACCATAAAATAATATGAAGAGCAGCACTGATACAATTCTACTTATTGGGGTACTTATCTTGGTCATGAAGAGACACACTGAGTGAGATCTGTAGTTAGGAATAATGTGGTGGTTGGCTTTATTTAGTGTGATATCAATTAGCCATTGTACAGGATGGCCAAATAGGTGTCATGAGGAATTTGGCACAAGGTAATGGGGCAGTGGATAAATACAGATACTCACCAATGTTTGTAAATTGTCTAAGTGATAGGTGTAGTACCCTGGTATAAGAGGAATGCTATTAGTACATCAAAACCAAGTCTCAATAAATACACATATATGAGTGACAGAAGAGCCTAAAATTGAGCAAATATTTGTTTAGTCTGCTAGCACTGATCTGTCCCACCTTAATGTAAATTCAATTGGAATTTAGTAGAGTGGAATGGGAGCAGAAAATGTCTTAGCCAAAATACAGAAGGCCTGAGAAGAGAGACACAGCCCATCCTCATGAAACAGACTGGCCTGGGCAAAAGTGTAGTGGTGTACAAGAACCAGCCACAATCATGTACAATATCTGAATAATGCCACCACTAATCCCAAGCCTCTGAGGTAAAATATGTGATTTACAGTGATAAGAGATGAGTCTGCATGGGTGCACTCACGCGAGCACGCGCTTGCATGCACACACACACACACACACACACGCACACACACGCACACACACACACACACACACACACACACACACACTTAAACAACTATAATGACACATCCACACTCTATGAGGGTAGCCATAAACACTGCCCTGGAACTGTAACATCTGCTGGAGGTATTAGGATGAACACTGCTATATCTGTATGCAACAGTATGGGCAATACATTTTAGTTGCCTTGTGTGCATGGCGTATATATAAGGTACATGCCATTAATGTTGTCAAACACTTTGTATGTAGTATTTGCATAAGGTAGCACACATGCATCTGGTGTAACAACTTGATTGGTGTTCTGCACAATCAGACAGTCATGTATATTCCAGAGAATGAATACCTAGGTATGCACAATAAGCTATGTGACAGCTCACTGTAACAAAGGTGGCATACTTCAGTTACACATCATTGGAAGATGTGTGGGGAGATACATAAAGAAGAGTGCATTGTATACAGTTACTGGAGTGATGAAGGCTGTGAACCATGAAGGTTTTATGGCCTCAGATGTGGATGTCCTTCACATATCAAGTACTTGTGTTATATTCAGGGGAGTAGTCAGCACAGTGACCACATGCTGGTGGATGTACCACTTACCATTTACCCAGCACATAGGTCAAATACCTATTGGTCTGATTATAAGTTGTGGTATCCACATGATACATGGGTGGTATGTTTGTTTCCTATATTAACCAATCCCCCCATGTGTCCTGTCAATGCAGGCATTGTATGCCTGTGGTAGTACTGTTTGTTATGTGTTGCTACTGTCTATATTATAGTAATATCACAGATGGAGTCAGTGATTGCCCGCATTCTGTAGTCCTTCAGGCAACTGTGTGGGCACAGCATGTGTTTGTCATCTGTGATGTCCATCACTTAACTGATGGACAGGAAAGGGACTAGAAGGCAGCCTGGATGTATGGGCCTGATCACTGGACCTGAGCTATAGGTCATGTCACACATTTCAACATATACTCATAGATTCATAGATTAGTGCTAGGCTAACTGCCCTCTTGGGTCATTTTAAGCTTAGGCCAATTGCCCCATGTGAGAATCAAATCTTGCACCTTAAGTTTGTAAGGTAAACCCCTTTAACCATTATGCCATCCTCCCAAATAGTAACATGTCATGTATCTGATACACTGGTCTACCCATTTGGTGATTATAGCGTGATTATAGCTCTTCATAGCCACATATGACAGTGTTGAGTGAACACCTCAGTGTGGATGTGTATCAAATTCCTTGACCTGGTCAAGTTCCACAAGATGATATTTTTATTATCATACATGGCCTCATTGACCTCTTTGAGGACATCAATCAGATGTAACAGCCATAATGTAGCATTAACAACTCACACAGGTCTGCTGCACACAGCCAGAATATGACTAGTATATGTGTAGAAGAGGCCCATGATCACATGTTGGTCCACCTCATAGTCAAGGAGAGTTAGTATGTCTCTATACATGCATGCATCATGTGATGTCTCCTCTACTCAGATGGATGCATGTTGATGTACACCCTTGTGTGGGAATACAGCCCTTGTGGAGGGTGTGTTGAAGTGTGTATTAAACTGTATCAGGAAGGTGTATATGCTGAATCCTGCCATAGGATATCTGTCCTGTTGTCACAGGCCATTGCTTCCATGTGATAGGCCTGAATCTAGGTAATACAGTGCATACTGCCTATCATGATCTGGCCTAGGGTTATGACACAATCCCCCATGTAGGTATTATTGAGAAACCCTCCCAGCTGGGGATTAACCCTCACATCAGTAGATGGATAACCAATTGGCTCACTGACAGCACACATACTGTGAAAGCTAATGAATCAACCTGTACCAGTAGAGCTGTTACCATTGGCAAACTCCAAGGATATGTTCTTGTCCATTCACTGCTTGGACTCCATTTCTCAACACTTCAGGCTAAAGTATATGGCCTTCATTTTAAAAGTTTGCTGATTCTTTCATATTGTGTGTGATCATTGAGTCCACCAGTGATGATGACATAGTACACAAGGAGCTAACACAGACAAATGAATGGGGACAAAGAAACACAATC
Organism: Protopterus annectens; assembly: GCF_019279795.1. Taxonomy (NCBI): domain Eukaryota; kingdom Metazoa; phylum Chordata; order Ceratodontiformes; family Protopteridae; genus Protopterus; species Protopterus annectens. The sequence goes on from NC_056735.1 coordinate 398,167,853, forward strand.
TACATCTAAATGTGGAAATGTGTCTTTTTTAAGTTGTCTGTCTGAGAAGTGGAATTCCATGTTAATGACAGCATTAACAACAGTCCTGCTATGCCACAGTGCCTACAAACAATGCCATGATGTATGTGGATAAAGTTAAAGCCACGTCACTGTAATCTGACTGGTATAGGATGAGGTGACATCTGCCTGGCCTCCAGGCCAGTGTCTGACCCTGCCCTGGTGGGAGTACTGCATATCTAAAAATCTGATATAGCTGATGACATCAGCAGTGTCTGCTGAGGAGAATATAACAGTGCCCCATATGTTGGTTTAAAATGCTCTCTGTAATGTCAAGCAAGAGTTTACACACACACACACACACACACACACACACACACACACACACACACACACAGTTGACTGCTGTGAGAACAGAACCCCAACCTATCTAAGTACACAGAATACAGAACACAGTACTTTATGCAAGTTCCATGACACAAGGCTGACTTTTATAAGAGTGCAGGGGAACTTTCAGTAGATGATATCAGCAGGCTATGTCAGGGAGAAGATGTTTGGTGAGCCGCATGAAACAGATTTGTAGTCATCTGCAAGAAGTAAAATACTATGAAGCATTGGTATTGGAGCAGTAACTATGGGATGCACACTTCTGCTCTTCTGTCTAGCGACACAAACATGCCCAGTTGACTGCAGTGAGAACAGAACCTCTACCTATTTAAGTTTACAGACTGCAGAACATAGTACTTTATGCAAGCACCATGGCACAAGTCTGACTTTTGTAAGAGTGCAGGTAAACTTATATTAGATGACATCAGCAGGCCATGTGGGAGATAAAATTTTGGGAGGCCTGCATAGGTGCATAGATTCATAGGTTCATAGGAAGCTACTAGCCTAATAGTCCTACAGTGTTTAGAAGCCTAGCTGCATAAAAACACAAGTATCCTTACTGAGCATAGTTGGATGGTCATTGTTAGCAGAGCAATTTTGTGAGCATCACCAACTGTCCCTGTCCATGAGGGAAATAGGTGCCACCCAAGAGGTGACTTTACACTCGCCCAACCAGTAATCAAGGTTGTGCTTGAACAAAGTAATTAAGGAGCACTCCTTTACACACAGTAGGAGCTTATTACAGAGGACTATGAGTCACTGGGAAATATATTTGTCTCCCCAACATGTTCTGTTTATGTCACAAGCTAGTATTCGAACCCTGTGCCAAGTTATTCTTGTCCCATTTGATTTGTAGATGTCCAGTATTTCCAATAGGGCAGGGTCATAGACTGCTCTGTAGGGCAGGCATAGGTTACCTGTCAGCAGCTTGTATGATACTAAGTACAGTGAAAGGTAGCTCCTTCACTCTTTCCATCTATGTCATGTTTGGAAGCCCTGGATTCTCCCAGACACAACCCTGTGTCTTCTCCAATTGCTGTAGGTGTCTGATGAGGTAGAGACAGAAAGGAGCATTGCACTCAATTAGTGGTCTGATAAGGGTAGAGTACAGCAGAGATATGACCACACTGGTCTTAGATGTGATGCCCATATTTATGATGTATCATCACTATGGCCACATAGTGATGAAAGTATAGATTCCTGTTAACATGTGTTCCCAAGTCTCACAACACTGTGTTTGAGTTTAGAGGAGTGTTATGTATATCATAATTAGCAGGGGTACTTAATTGCCAAAGGGGATAATGAGACATTGTATGCTTTAAGGTTCAGTCTGTGAGTTTGGCATCAATAATTTGGGTATGGCAGCCCCTTCTATAATATGTTACCATCACTGGAGGATTCTATGTTAGTGCATCCAGTTACCAGTCATCTGCAAACTTGGTAAACCACAGGCCATCTACCATTGACTGTGCTTCAGTGATGTAGTTTGCAAACAGCTGAGGGCCCAGCAAAGATCTTGTGGTATTCTAATGGTAAGTGGCTAGTAGTGGAGATGCAGTCCCCAATTTTGAGATTGTGTGTTCTGTGAATGAGCCAGTTGCCTATCCCTGCACTACTGTATGGCTTAATTCTCACATGGGATATCTTCACTATGAGACATAAATGAGGGATAGTATCTAAGGCCTTGGATAACTCAACATAGGTGGTATGTCCTTTTATCCCTCTTCCAGTTCTTTGATTTCAGTATCCAAGTAGTCCATAAGGTTCAGTAAGCAAGATCTACTCCTGACAAAAGCAAAATGAGTCAGGTCAAGTGTGTTGAAGGCCACCTATGTCCCTGTGGATATGGTCCATGCTGATTCTTTCCCTAGCCTTACAGATAAGGCTTTATAGACATACGGGTCAATAGTTGTAGTTCTGCATGTTACCAGATTTATGTGCGTTGCATAGCATACAACATTTGATATTACATTTTGTACTGTGGTTGATATATGTGTGGAAAAAGTACTGAGACACCAGGGTTGCAGCTCTTAGGGGGTGGCAACACATGGATGTATTGCAAATATGTGATATATTCTTAGATAGGTCCCTCAGTTGTAATGCTTCCACATGTAATTTCATGTCATACACAGGGAATGGACAGTAAACAGCAATAATTCAGAATAATATGTACATTTCCATAGTATAGAGAGCAATGAGTTTGCACGATGGTTAGCAAAGTGCATACACATGTGAGATACACATTATTATGTGTAGCTAAGCAGTGCATAAATAAGAGTCGCATTGCTAAAGTCTGATGGTTAGTACTGAGTCTATGAAATACACCTGCTGCATAATTAACTCTGTGGCAGCATGTGTTAATGCATTAATGCATTTGTTGTTGGGGCAGATGGCACTGTGTTCAAACACAGGTGTATATAATGCATTTAAATACATTGCCACCATTCACTGATGCTGCGCATTGGTATGCAATGCACACCTTTGTGCAAAAATCAATTAAAGAGGTGAAATGAAGTAGATAGGACAGTGGTGAAATGGAGAGCAACAGGGGGGAGAACAAAGAGAAAGGAGGGCAGGAATGTACAGGGGAGAGGTAGGAAAGAATCATAGCTATCCATTTCTTTAACAGTGTAAAATAAACATATCGGGAAAATATTAACTGAATTTGGACAGTCACCTCCTGAGAGAGGGGTGACCACAACACAATCATGGTGTATAACCAATCAGACTGAATCAAGTGCTTCAAGACAACATGTGTGTGAAATGGAGAGCTATGTATGGGACAATTTTTTTTTGGTGGGGGGGTCAGGTGCCCATTTATTTATTTGTTTGTCTTTGAGAGAGAGAGAGAGAGAGAGGAATGTTGGGGATGGGATATAGGTATATCTGCTTCAGATACGTTGGGTAGGTGAGGAAGCAATTGGAGACAGACAAGATAAAAAAGACAAGAGACAGAGATAGTAATGGACGCAAAAGGTTGGGGGACACCATGATAGGGGTGAGGGTGGGGACATCCCAGACCCACAGTCATCAAGCTGGGTGACAGTGAGAATTGAGTCCTCACCCACTGGACTGTCATCACTATCACCTCACTCTGCCACTAGCTGGAGTGCTTGATATTTCCTTCTCCTCCTAATACTATGCAAAATGAGGGAGAGCAGCCTTTCCAACTGGCACAGGTGTGCACCAAAGGTGCAGCACACAATCCTATGCACCATCCCTGGCAACTTGGTGCAGGTGATAAATCACCACCTCTGCCATTGCTTCCGGAGGGTAACATTGGACAAGCCTCCAGGGCAGGACTACTTGATGGTGTAGGTAGTGCAGGGGCAGCAGAGGTAGTGCTACCAGGTTGCATCCCAGGTGTGCTGCACATCAATGCTGGAGCCAGTGGAGGGGGTGGCAGGTGGATCCTGTGGGACAGGCCTACCTCGCTGTGCTGTGAAACATTTAGTGATGTGGTACACATGGAGGACATGGACACATTTTGGCAACACATAATAAAATTAAAAAATAAAATGCAAAATAAAATAAAACTTAATTTTTTACAATAAAATAAAAAAAATGAAAATAAAATAAAAAAGTATTCATAAAATAAAATAAAGAAAGAAAAAATATGTTTTATAAATAATATGACATAAAATAAAAAAAAATAAAAGGAGAGATAAGGGTTGGAATGAGAGAAATAACTCGTCACATATAATACATTGATACAATTATTTCACTCTATTATCATAACTTTTACATTTAAGACTACCACCTTCTAACAGATGCACACTATACTACAGATTTTAGCAAGTAATCCTTGATATGTGCATATATTGCACATATACGTGTTCTAATTATACAGATTACAGTTTACAACAGGGCGTTTGTGCCACTGGTATAGAGGTTTTATTTTAATTTAAATATTATTGAAGGATTAACAGTATTGTATAGTTGGGAAGTTTGGTATTTCAACACACAACCTCTGACTAATGTCTAATATTGTACTGTTGACTTGTGCTACTGACTAATGCATGCATACTTGCTTTTACAGTTGAAATATAAATGATCAATTTGATACAACTCTATAAAAAGCTATCTTTAACTTTTAATGCTAAACAGTACTCTTCTGCTGCATACATACCACATGCTTCCCTCATCCTTGCCAATATAGCCCAGTGGGCTCAGACACTGTACTCACAAGCATTGGCAGCTGTGGAAAAAGCAGAACAGAATGCCATTATGACTACCAGTCTTGCCTATATTCAGCTTTCTAAGTCTAACAGTTAATCTCTGTAGAGGATACTCACCTAGGTCCTTTATCCTCAGTCATAAATTCCTCAGTCAAGCAATTGAGTGTATCCCTCTTCCTCCTCCATAGGTCATTATAATGATACCTACATTCCACTCCAGTGCACGGCATATTGGCGGCACTGGATACAGCCTGGGCTAAACTATCCCAAGCCTCAGATTTATACTGGGAGCCCAAATAGTCCTCCTGCAGAAGCCTGTTACTGTGGTTCTTAACTAGGAGTCCCATAAAAATCTTGGAGTCCTGGACACCCTACCTCTGTGCCCTAAACCTTTCACCTTCCCCACAAATGCCTGCCATGGATCTAGCACAATGGAGACTGATGCTTTCCCTCCAATTCCTGTTATTGTGTTTACTGGTAGTATGCACACTGTTTGAAACTTTTGATCTCCACTTACCATTGTGCAAACATGGTGCTCGGCAGTGCACACCCCTGTGCAACGCATTTGCCTAATGGTAAGCAGAGAGCAGCAGTGAGGAATTACATCATTGCAATTCAGATTCCAAGGTTATTGGATGTACATGCAGTTGTGTATGTGTTTTAGGCAAATGTGAAGGTCATGCCAGTCCAGCCAGCAGAAATATACTTACAGGAATATAATACACAGTATAACCACAGTCATACATCTGATAATAAATATGATAATACATAGATAAATTAATAAATAACTGATACAGTACTAATGTCTCAGCCCTTATACATATAATTAATATTAGCTCCACTATCTCAAGTGTTGTAACTGAAAGTGACTATAATGGGAAGTTGAACAACAGTAAAAGTGTATGGGATATCCTGAATTTGAACCTAGGACCATGTGCATGGCAGTCCTAAACTTACCCCTTTTTCCACAAGAAGGTTGAAATAACACTTGTCTATCTTTCAGTTCATTGCTATAGACTGCAATGCCACAACAGTGAAAAAAAGGTTGCACGCTCTGTACTACGAAACAGGACCATCTGTATTCCAGCCCTGCACTTACACCTGCTGCCACTGGATTAGTTAAATGACATTCCTTATTTTACTACTCATTCTTAAGGTCTCTCTGTTAAGTGCCGCACAATGCCACTTATTGGGTTTAAGCGATGCCTAGTAGCATTAATTGAATGTATTCATCTTTTTTATTTTTGTCTGTCTGGGTCCTGTCTGCTTTTTTGGGGGAGGGTCCAGTTGTTCAGTTTGTACACTGCTGCGCTTAGCGCAAATGAGATAAGCACAGTCAAACCCACCATTCATTTCCTCCATTCCCATAATTATGCTAAGTGCCGTGTCACACAAAGAGTAGTTCCCCCAAAAAATAGACTAACAAAGACAGAAAGGGAGAAAAAGGAGCAAGTAGTTGAAATGAGGAAAATCAATGTGTGACATACACTCAAGAAAATGATGACTCACATCAGTTATGTTTACATAGATCTGGATTTTAACTTTCACTCCAATTCACCTTCAGAAAACAGGATAAGTGCCTTATCCCTCTTTGCCACACAAACAGATTTGCAGCAAAGAACTGAACTCAGTCTGAACACAACCAAGTGCAACAACATCTACAGTGATATCAGAACATACAACTGTTGTTTGTGCATTTATATTCTTGGATGTACTGCACCTAGTGATCACACCACCTGTTATGATTATTGCTTTCAAATATAAAGCTCTGTCTTACGTTTCTGTGTTTGTTAGCCATTATACAGTTGTCTGACCACTAATCTGAGACTTGCAATGTGTAAGCCATTATGTATCATTGGCCTTAAAATGTGTGAGGATATTAAGTCGAAATAATATCATATGCAGTTGCCAACAAATGAAGAACAGGTTGGATGTTAAGGAACACAACCTGTGAATTGTGTGCTGCTTACTTACATTTCCACCCTTACATCTAACACTTTGTAGAGCTAACCTGACACGTCCAGTGGAAGTAAGGCAGCCTGCAGTGCCATTGTGTTTTCCTTCTCCCGACCACTAATCATTCACAGTTGCAATCCATTAAAACCAAACACTGGGAGAGTGCTTGTACTATGTTTACATCTCCTAAGTGAATCTAAGTATTTGGTATTCAGACATTTTAATGAATTCACACCTCATTTGCCTCTTCACCATGCTAGCAGCCCTAAATCTACACCATATAAAAAGGCAAATGTAGTTAGGCAAACTGATGGTGAGGAGACTTGTTTATGTTGGGAAGACTGCACATACACTTATTTCTTCAGGATATATCTGTACAGAGGAGTACTGAACTTTAGAAAGCATGCTTCCATTTTGTCAGCTACATACTGTATATGCTGGAATGTATTTAAGAAAAATCTGAAGAAAATGATTTTACGTTTTTATCTCTATGCATTAGTTAGAAATGTACTGATGATAGCATGGGCATGTCTGTCAAGCCATTTTAGAGGTATACATGATTGCTAATACATAAAAATGGAATGCTGTGTGATATATATTTACACAAGTTTCAGGGACATTTCCTTTGATATTACTTTTAGCATTTCAAATATGGTTTGTTAGCACAATGTGTCATTTTCCTGTTCTTTTTTTTTGGGGGGGGGCAGAGCAAGGATAAGTTACTGGTATGGCACAAACAAGGATATGTTACCCTTGTTACTCTCTTTGTTTTGTATCCCGCCTGTTAGTATTTCACAGCTCTAGACTGTTTTATGTTTCTCCAGTGGGTAATACTGACTGGCTACCTTTTCTGTTTTATCTGGGAACAATTATTTTGAGTTATGTGATATGTATGTGTATTATCCTTCTGTTGTCTTTTAGGACATCTAAAAATATGCCACCCAGAAGTGTCAATACTCAGAGACCCTTCCCTTCACCAATGCTGAGAACTAGGTGAGAGTGAATGCTTTTAGGCAACATAGTGCTTTTCTGCTGAAAAGGGGACAGAGAGATATGGCACATAGGATGCAAATTTGGCATCAGATAGTTTATGATCTGAATACCGTGGGTTGCCATGGCAGGACACGCAAGCAGGTGCTCCACAGGGCCACTGACATGATCACATCTGTAGAGAGGAGAGCAGCTGCAGTGGGCCATTACCAGATGACTACCAGGGGAGGGCCGGCTAGGGAACCACCACTAACACCCAATGAGGAGTTCCTGGCAAATACCAGGGATCCAGACACTTCTCAGGAGAGTGCAGTACAGCATGTGCTGGATATCAGTGCAGCAGTTTCAGAAACAGCAAGCACATCTCAGGACGAGCTTCCTGGTAGGCTTTGGTATCTCAACAGTTGAATACTGTTGTATAGTAAAACAATTGAAATCAATAAGTTACATATGTGTCACATGTCTTTTTTGGGGGGATTGAAGTGTGCTCCAGTTATTAGCTCAGGTTGCAGTTGTCAGGCACATTCTTGTTGAAAGTATAGTTAATGGACATATAAAGGGGTAAAATTATTACTCCCTGTGTTACTGTTAATTGTGATGATGCTGTCCTTACCTCTTGCTTAACTTCTTCCAGGATCATCTGTATTGGAGAGAAGTATCTCAAAGCCAAACATCTGATTAAGCCAAACATTTTTGTCAGTACTGCTGAGCAATTTAAAGAAATATTTTAGTGTGTGCTATTGATGTTAGTGTGTGTATTGTTGTAGTGTCTGTAATAGTGGCAGAACTGTTACTTTGTTAGCATATATTGGACTATATAGTAGTGTAGGTATTAATATTTCCCTGTGTTTGTTGCTTTTTATCACAGGTGGTCATGACAGTAGAAGTGTGGGCCCTCTGTCATCTGATGTCAGTGTATTAGCAGACTCTGATGATGATGATATTGGCCAAACTGAGGCAAAGTTGGGGGGAGCAGATGTTGAATCTGACACTAATTTGACATACAGCCATTCTCTGCAATTCTAGCAGACATAGCCCGAAGGCCTATGCCTATCTATTCCAGTGAGCCCTCAGAAATTGGACAGGTGAAGGGTGAGGCCAGTGATCAGGGAAGTGTGGCTACCGAGGCTTCAGTGCCTGTTGACTCTGGCCATAGCCAAAGTGTGGACAAGGTGCCATGCAGGAGGGTTGATAGGGGTGCTTAGAGGGGGATTGCTGTCCCTCCTCCACCTGGTGCAGGTTTCTCTTCCCATGACACTCACCATATGTCTAGGATCATCAAGGAGGCACAGGCACATTCCCATAGGTGCTCCAGACAAATGCTCATGGTTGCAGATGTGGCACAGTCTGACATGTGTGATTGCCTCCACCTTGTCGATTCAATGGATCAGATGAATAACATGTTACAACAAGTGGTGCCTGTGAGGGACCAAGGGGTGTCTCTCATGGAACAAGTATTGTCTGTGATGAAATGTCTGCTGGGAAGGGAATGGCATCCTTGTAGCCATAGGTCAGCTACATCATCTTCTGCCAGCCAATGTGATTGTGCCCAATCACACTGCCATAGCGGCTGTACTTTCACTGCTCCATTAGTGAGTGCATTGTTCACACCCAGACATGGCAAGCCATGGGGTTGAGGTCTTGAGCATCCCTGTGAAGTTGATCTTGTCCAGCAGACATCAGTCGCATTCAGGTAACAAAAGTGCATCTGACCATGGCCATGGATATGCCAGTGCAACTCCTGACAGAGACAGTTCTCATGGTTGGGGGCAACAACAATGAACAACTGCTACTTCCACCATGCATGTTTCATACCTGTCCAACATACTGAGATGTAGAGCCAGCACAGAGCTTGGCTGCGTTCATGCAGGCACTCACCCACCAATTTCAGCTGGAGGACCCCTGCAGACCCATACATAACAATTACTAATTTTGTCTCACTGCCCATTTGTTGATTTATCCAAATGTCTGCCTGATTCTCTTTCTTACTCACACACACCCACCAACTTTTGTTTCAGCCTAGGCTTCCTGACCTCTCCCCACACAACACCCTATGCAAGTGATAACAACTGTGACACATCCCTGTTTTCTATCTTTTGGATTCAGGGACAGATATGCTTTGTGTCTGATAGTCAGGGTGCATAGCTAACTTAGTGCTTAGTATATCTGCATTTCTGGTGTTGAACTGCTAATTGTACCTTTGACATACTGACCTTGGAAAGTTTGACAGTTGATAGCATCAAAATTATTGATTTTATAGTGAATCATCTTGTGATTGTTGTGAAGTCAAAAACTACAATATGTATCATTATTTTCTAACTTCTGTCTGTAATGATTTTCCAGTACAAACATATGGGCATGCAGTGATCATCAGTACTTTTGAGAGGTATGAATATTGTGAATCTTTGATGTCTGAGACCTACTTCTTAGTAATGGATACATATAAGTCAAATAAGTGTCTACTGCCACATGTTAAGGTAATTTCTGCACAAATCTCTCACATTTTACTAGCTTACTGAACCAAAAAATGAAATACAAGGATATCCCACACATTCATATTATTAAACAGTGCACTCCAGGTTCAGGACTTACTTTGTAAATACAGCAGGTGACACAATTTTAGTTCAGGGCTGACTCTGTGTGATCCAAACAGTACACAGCCAATACATGGGAAGGTAAAGGTTAAGTGAGTTGCCTGGCATCAATGTTAGTATATGCATGTGAGTAGGAGGAAGGTTTTAGAATCCCAGGTGGTGAGTGAGTGTGTTATGCGTTGCCTCTTAGCCAATGCAAGGGCATACTGAGCATGTCTACATCAACCTACACCCACAGCAGCTGGTGACTCCTCATCTGCCTATGGCTGTGGTGACCTTGGAATTGGTGATGGGATATGTGCCCCTTTCCCTTGCCTGCTGAAGCTGTTTCCTCAGGATTATGTTGTGTAACATGGCACATACTGTGAATATTTCTGTACATGTCCATAGATTGTAGTACATGGCTCCCCCAGATGTATTTATGCACTGGAACCATGACTTCAGCAGCCCAAACACACTCTCTATGATATTTTTCTTTTGAGCATATGTCTCATTATGATGTTCTTCTGTGGTTTTGTGTATATTTCTGATGGGTGTCATCAGCCACAGTTCCAGTGCATAGTGTGCATCCCCCAGTAAATGACCCTGTAAGATACCCTCATAGCAAACACATGGTACAGTTGGGAAGTGTGCCAGATATATGAGACTTGGTAACTGCCAGGGTTGCCAGCACACATGTTCAAGATGATTTCCTTGGCATAGGTTCAAAGGTTCATAGATTAGTACTAGGCTAACTGCCCTTGTGAGCCATTTTAAGCCTAGCCAATTATCTCTTGTAAGACTCGAACCCTGCACTTTGTGCTTACAAGGCAAACACCTTAACCATTAGGCCACCACTCCTAAATTATACATAACTTGGCAGGTGACAGAGTGGTAGCCCTTTCTGTTTATGCAAAGCCTACCCTGTTCCCCTGGTGGTGCCTTCATGTCTGTATATGTGCAATCTATGGGGCCCAGTACTTCACAGTAGTGTACTACATGGTAGAACGTCTGCATATTTCTGTCCCTCTCCTCAGAACTACAGGGAAAATACATGTGATCATTGGCATTTTGGACATAGCATTCAGGAACTGGAGGAGGATCCTGGACGCAGATGCCTGTGACACCCCCAGCATGTCCCCTGTTGGTCTCTGAAAGCTACCTACAGCTAAGATTCTAAGTGCTACACATACCTTTGTCTCCATTAGGATGGATTCCCCTCGGTTGGCTCTGGCTTTGAATTGAGGATGGCAGAGGTGACAGAGTTCCTGTAGTTTGTTTCTGTCCACCCTGTAGCACTTTACAATTTCCACATCATGTAAGTTGTGAAAAGTTAAACAGGACCTGAAAACTCTTCTCTTTCTCAGCCTAGGCCTATTGACAGCAGCAGCATTGGCTTTAGCCTGTAGCACATACAAATACATTAAAGCAGCAGCATCCCCTAATACTATGTCCATGTAGACTTCTTTCCATGGCTGCATTCCAAAAGTTTTGGAATTTGCAGGAAAAAAACAGTACAAAGTCCACACATATGCTATATAGCTTTAAGAATAGCACCACCATGGTGGATTTGTTGATTAGCATGCAATTCAGCTGATTATTTTGTAATTAGCATGCAATGGTGCTTACCTTGTTTGGGTGTGTGGGGGGGGTGCCTCTACATTGTGCTTACTGAATCTGAATTTTGTTGCTGCCATGTGCATGGAAAATGATTGCATAGGATTTTTGAATCCCCTTGGATATTTTACTTACTGTTTCCATTGCATCAAGATCTGTGAAAATTTTTCATTTTTTTCAATTAGATTACACTCATTATACTTAATTGATTATACTTTTGACAAAATAACTATTTTTTTATTGTGACCTTATCAAGAATAAATTGTTTCTATTTCATTCTCTTAATATTACTAGAGAGTACTTCTACAGCATGGATTTTTTTAAATGTCTTAGGTTGGGCATCTTAAGGCTGTATTTTAATCTTTTGAATTCCAAGTTTCAAAGGCTTCCATGATTCCTCAGAATTTTGCTCAATACTAACTCTTTTTAGCAATATTATTACATAGATTTATAAATCTATTAAAAATTAAGTTACCTTTTAAATCAGAAATCTAACATATCTTTTTATGTAAGTAAGTTTTGATAATAAATTGTGTATCATTTGGAAGGAATATGGCAAGGTATATTTCATACACCATAAGCTCTGCCAGCAGTAGATAAAGATTTGTTTTAAATTATATGTGTGATGATGTGAGGCATTGACAGCTACTCCAGGAGAAGCAGGGCAGTGGATGTGTAAAATGTGCCAGCACAACTAGATGGAATTTAGTAAGGAATTATATGTTTTTTGAATATCAAACTGATTTGTACAGATGCTTGTGCTGTAAATGTAATTGTAGAGTTGCTTGTGTTAAAAATGTATCAACAGTGTGTCCTGCTGGACAGAGGAAGAATGTACATGCATTATTGTAACTGTTAAAATGTATATATTGTAACCGAGAATACTGGAATAGAAGAAGTTAATCTCAATCCACTGATTTTGGAAAATAATAAGACATTATATTACTTAATTTAGGCCATAAAAATTATAACTTGCAGTTCTCAATTCAGCTAGAGGCAAAAAATCTGTACTAGGAAGCTTCCTACATTGTCTTTGGGGTGAACTAATTGCTGCTCTGGAAGGGTGGAGGTTTGAAATTGTTTTATGACTTCTATGAGCTGCAGCAAATCTTAGCATGTCTCTGTGTGCATGTATTATTCACATATATGTGCTAAATCCTGACACCTTTAGCCAAGGGGGAAGCATGGGAACTAGAAGTCACATGGCCAGATGTATGTGATGTCATTTTGTAATCCATCACTAAAATGATATTTTAATACTAAGTGAGACTGAAGTCTCAGAGCACTCTGTTTTTGTAACCTGACAAAGAATGATCTCACACCTACTTCATCTTGCCTTGCTCTAGTAAGTAATCAGGGAATAATAATTCTTTAGAACAGTCAGAAAAATATAGGGAGATTAGTTAAGTATTGTTTTTTCTGTAACTGAACCTTTTCACCTTTGTTATTTTTAATATTTCCTGTGACTTGATACTCTGGTGTTTACTGTAAATAGATATGTAGTATTTCCATGTTCTTTTCTGACTTATTACTAAACATATTTAAACTTTTCATTGTGGCTGGTCCTTTAGAGAATAGTTTAACCTTTGAGAGTACTTACATTTATTTGGTGACACTGCGGCTACTCCTGAAAGCCTTGCTGTTTGGTCACCATTACCATTTATATTAATATTAATTTCACTCAGTATAATTGGGTACCCTTGCAAGAATCTTAGAGTATCTGTCTTTGGAGTGTCTGGTGGTAGTATAACTACTTTATAGTCTGGGCAGAAGGGAGAATAGCTAGTAAATCTGTACCAGCCTTTCCCAAGTGTGTGTGTGTGTGTGTGTGTGTGTGTGTGTGTGTGTGTGTGTGTGCGCGCGCGTGCACGCACACATGCATGTGAAAATCAAATCTCAAATAGTGTGTATGTCAGCTGCTTGGAACAGGGACATGAAGCACTGGTTTCACAGAGGGGATGCTGGAGGTCTTGTTTTGGAGACTTGGCTGAGGTCTCTACGCTATAGCTGTATGAGTGGGGAGTCTTATTGAAGACATGGAGGGAGACAGATAGAGAAATCTGGAACCTGGACTGAGTGTGTTCCCTGTGTTCTCTTAAGGGAAATTGTGCTTGATGCAGAGAGCTGCATCTGGAAATTCTGGGTGTATCCATTTTTGTTCCAAGTGAACGTCTGCCTCCAGTGCCAGTGGTGAGGATTTAGGCTCACTGATTACATGCCCAGAGTGGGGATGTCACAATATGTCCGTGTATCTGTGGGTTAATCCTTGCAAATGATTTGAGATGTTTTTCTTTTCAGTTTCCTAGCTTTTCTAGGGGGATGTCTATGCCAGACTAACCAAGACATGCATATTCATTTCTCCCATGCAACATTCAGATTCTAATTCGTGTGCTTCATTTAACTGACTTACTAGTAATAGAAATATATTTTCCTGTATTCTTTTTCGTTGGGTTCAGATATACATTTTGCACTGGAATTCTACATTCATAGCTTTAGTGGCTTATTACAAACCCAGAAATGGAATTTTTTTATCCAATCGTTTGAAAGCAAACATAGTTCTTTAAATGCATGATTTAGTTATTTATATTGACTATTCTGAACATTGTAGATACACAGAAGTAAATAAAACCATTGATATATCTTTGTTAGGAAAGCTAAAGAACTAAAATTATCAGATAAAGGATATATTTCCAAATATGCTTTAGACCAGAAAAATTATATTTGTTTCAAGTGTGGTAAATAAATGGAATAATTCACTTGCATAAATCTATCTTAACAAGGCATGTTAAAGTTTTCGAGATCATGTAGGGGATTTATTTTTTCCCCATGTTTTGTATTATCTAGTATGATTTTTTCCATATTGCTTTTCAGTATCCAGAAAAATGGGCTATGGTTTATCTTATAATCTCTGTTGGCATAAAAATCTGGGAATGTGGGGTCATGGAAGACATACGGTGATCTTATCTTAAAGTTGAAGCCTACAGTGTTCATACATGTGAATTTTTCTACTTGATTACTAGAGGTGTTACACCATTAGACCCACATTTCTGGTGTACGACACTGTAACCATTATTTTTTTAATTTAGGGACAAGAAGCTTTCATGTTTAATTTCCACTGCTGCAAAATATTAATTTTGTTGTCATGGAATCAAGATACTGAGGCAGATTTTCCTCTGCCAAGACAGTGGTGGTTGTCTCTTGTGTCACTCCATTTTGAAAATATTGAAATATAGCTGGCTAAAGCAGATAAAGGATAAGGGTAGCACAATGTTATAAGATATTTTTCTTTTCAATCATGATGTGTACTTTCCTATTAATAAGGTATATTAAGTCAGAATGCCATATATTGTGGCAATATGAATGCTATCAAATGTTACATTTAATAAACTATATGGTGAAAAATACATCATTAAATGTTCAATGTTAGCAGCATTTTCCTGATGAATTTGTTATATTTTATATGAGGCCAGGCCTTGCTGCATTATTGTTGAGACATTTACAGAAATATGAACATTATGATAATCTCCATAATAAAAATAAATATCAGATAATGTCTCCCTAAATGTTGTAGACAAATTCATGTATAATTTCAGTTGGGTTTCTCACCATATAAGCTGGTATATTTCAGTAGCTTGTATGTAATATTATTTTATAGTTATTAATGGAAATAAGGACATGTAAAATATGCCTAGAGGTGTCACACAGCTGGTCCTAGAGAAACAACTGGAGGTTTTAATTAGTTAAACAGCATCAAAACTAGCATGGGTTATCAACCTAATGCTAGGTAGCTGCATCGTCCATTATTTTATATTTATTTTATTTTTACTTGATAACCAAGGTGCATTTAGGATAAGAAAATTACTGTGCAGCCTGAGTGCTGGTACATTAAACCATTGAGTTGTGGGACATTTTCATTCAGCAGCACTAAGTAGTAGTTTGGTTGGGAGCAGGAAAGAAATGTCATTGGACGTAAGGTTAGCAGGCCATCTTAGGATCATAGGATCATGGACATTACAAGACAAGTAAGTCATGAGACCATTTGTATCTTGCTGATTCCCATCCTCATGATGTTTTTCCAGCTTCTAGGAGGCATCGCAAGTTAGGCCTTGGATGAATTTGCAAATGTCTCTGCAATCATCAAAGCTACTCTTGAAGGTTAGAAGGATATCACTGCTTAATGTAGAAGGGCAATTTATTCTAGAGATGGAATAACAAGTCTGGTTTATATGTAGGCAGAAATTTAAATCCTTAGAGCTAATATCACTGGATCTGTCTGTTTTGTGGAGGTGTAAAAGGTCAAGGGTTTTTTTGTCCTTAATGGAATGGGGTGCAAGAAATAAGTTCAACATAAGACACTGAATAAAAAACCTGAAAACAGAGGTATGGCTTCAAGCCTAAGTGGTATCTCAGGATTTTTGGACCAGTTATCTTCTTGGTTTGGGGATGTTTGTGTCTTTCTGTTTAAACAATGTGTCTGACACAGTACATACCAATGGGAAACTGTATTTTACAACTGATCTAATTAGAGCAGAGTACAGTGGAGCAATAATGTCTTTTGACCAGGATGAAATGTCTTTAGATGTTATTTGTACTAAATATAAAGATATTCTGACTATTAATGCTACATGCTGGTCAAAAGATGGAACTGATCTCAGTGCCAAGATCCATGATTACACCATGCAGTGATGTAGATCGATAAAGCCTTAATTATGGCCCAAGTGACAAAGGTTCAGTTAGCAGCTTAGGTGTTTGAGGTGCAGCAGGTGAAGGGTGGGAATGCCTATCCTGGAGTGAGAATGTGTGCCTGCACAATTATTGCATTAGATTATTGGGGAAGGCTGGGGACATGTTTGGGGGTGTACTCACTGAGTTGGGACAATATTCCATGTGACCCTATTGCAAATCCACTCATCTTAAAGTTATAGGCCTGCACTGAGAGAAACAAGGAGCTAGAGCATAAAGCAAAATGCACCCTGGCACCAATATTATACTGTACTGGGACATCTCAATCTCAATGGCCTAGACCATGGATCAGAGCAAGCTCAAGGGCACATGGGAGAGCCCAGTAGATCGAAAAGTTGTATCAGTGACAGATGATGTTCAGCTACAGTGAGAAAAATGCTTCAAAGAGAATGGTCCTTGATTACAGTGTCAGTTTGAAGCAGGGTGCAAGCTATGGCGTAAAATGGAAATGGAGAGTTTTTTGTCAAGTGAACAGTAAGACACTTTTTAATATTTCATTTTAGCTGTTTTTTGATACTCCATTCAGAGGCACAAGCTGATTCTGATTTGCTCTTTGAGTGAGCCTTCACTTTGAAGAAAGATAAGAGAAATCCAAAGTCTGGGGACACAGGCATTGTGATGTGGGAGTCAAACCTCTGAGTACTGAGTAAAATGTTAAAAAATAGATCAAAATAGGTCAGACTTCAGGTGTATTACACAGAGGCAATGTCAGCCACTAGGACAAGAATTGCTACCTGTCCACCTCAAAGTTTTTCTTGGAATTAACATGGATTAGTTGTCTTATACCATGCCAGTTACAGTGTCAAGTTATATATCCTGGTGCATTCAGGATAAATGAATTGCTGGCTTCATGCCATTAAGCCATTAGTTAAAGAGACATGGACTTCTAATAGCATGAGACTGTAATCTGGCTTGGTGTATACAGGGCTGATCAGCTGAAGAAAAGGGAACAGTTAATTTTCAGCAGGAGTAAGCCAGTACTGATCTTTCCACTTAAGTTGGCCTTTAAATTAAAGAGGTTGAAGGGCAATTTGATGTGTATGGGACACTATGAGGGATTTATTTAATACACTATTCAGAAACACAAGTTGATAATGATTTGCTCATTAGGTGGGCCTTCACTTTGAAGAAGTCTATGAGTAATCCAAGATATGGGCCTAGACCTGTGAAGGTTGCTTTGATCTCCCACACATTTTATGGACTGATTGATTATGAAGTGATGAATGATGAAATAGATTATGAAATGAATAAAAAAATTGTAATTTAATATTCTAACATTCCCTTTACATTTTCTGGCTTTTATCTCCAAAACAGAATTTTCCTGACAGCCAAGATACTACTGCTTGAACTCTGACTTCAAGGGTATCTGTCAGTAGGCAGACTGCAGTAAGTCCTGTAAATTTTTAACTCCCATAAGCCCCGCTGTTTATATGTTCCAAAACAGGATTTCATGTGTGTCAGTCTGAATATAAGAAACATCCTTCCTGTTTCCAAAGTCATGTACTTCTGTCTGGGTGGGGGAGGGTGAATCTAAGCAAGGACAAATTAAGGCATTGTCATCAGAATAAGTAGCCAGAATTTTTAAGCAGTAGACTCTACAACAGCGCACACTTTTGTCAATCAAGTTTTAGTTTCATATTTTAAACAACAATGCATCTACTCAGTTGTGAAAGCAATTGCATACCGATGTACACATTTTCTTTTTCGTATTACATTTTACTGAAAAAAGCAAGCACACTATCTTTTAAACAATTAATTATAGATATTTTTAATTTGATACAACCATTAAACAGGTAGTTTACATTTCATTCATTCCCTTTTGAAAATAGTAACACTCTTCCAGTTTATTATAGTTCTCCTGCCACATCACCCTCCTCCTGGACTCAGGCAAGCTTGTTGTGAAACCCTAAGAAACAAAGCGTGAGTTAAAAGATACAACCGATGTTATATTTACCTGGTTTCTAGTTTTGAAAGACTGTCTATTTTTTTGGTAAGAAGGTAGAACACTTTTTACATTTTTATCTGGCATCTCTTTCTCTTGATGGATCACTCTGCTTTTTTGACTGTTTATTAGGTCACTGTGTCTACATGGTGTTCTATCAGCTGGGTATATATATATCACCTGTCTTAACAACCTTCTAACGGCTCACGAGCTTTCCAGTAAAAATGATACATAATGTCCTTTTGGTACACTTTATGCTCATAACACATTGAAAAAGAAATAGTATGTGCTATGACTAGAAATGCCTGATGACAGTCACTTGGGACTGACAACTGCTGCATCACTTCTTTATTAAACTCTTCTGTAAAAGTCATTTTATGTACATAATACCTTTTCCATTACAGAGGGTCCCTTTTTCATAGAAGATTAGGCACTTGCTTAGTTGTCTTCCTCGAGTTATGTAAACTGCCATCTAAAAGCTGTGCCTGCCTTGATTCCCTCTTTATAACCCTACCCAGTTCTTTCTTGATAACTGTGTCTCAGCTTTAGGTGAACAGCTGTCAGACATTTTCTTCCCCTAAAACAACTTCTCACAGAGTAAGCCCAATACCTTTTGACAGGTTTAGCTCCCATTCAGGGTTTTACCATCTAGCCCTTTTTCTGGAAGAGGTACTTTAACAGCTTTTGTTGGAGATTTGGATACTGGCCAAGGTCTCACATTTACTGCCTTTTACTCATGATTGCCTCCATGTTTTCCTGGGTGTAACCACACAATCACAAGGTATCATATTATAAGTCATTAACATTTAAAACATCCACTAAGATATCATCAACCACTGCCTCCTGCCTGTTTCCCTGACCTCCTTCTCAGTCTTAATTATTCCTGGCTAATGGTACCTGAAAAGGTATTCCACCCATAATCGTAGCCCAAGTTGGCTGCCGAAGCAGGTAGCATTTTTCCTCAACCACTCCAGGTTTAATAGTCTAATGCAGCATCTGTCTTAGTAATGGTTTGTTTCCTTTCCATCATGATAGGGTAGATGGCCTTGTGATAATACTGAGCACCTGTAGTTTCAAGACAGCCTACCACCACTGTGCTGCTCTCATGACTTTTGCTCCCCAACTTGTTATTATGAACATTTGGACCATACATTCCTCACCTGGTTAAAATGTAATCATTTTATTTGAAGTGTTTGTTGTGTACTTCAATAAATGTTTTATCTATTTACATTCAGCTCTGATAGCTTAGCCTCCCTACCATGAATTCCCTGATACCCATGTACATTGCTGGTTATTCTTTCTTATGTAATTATGCCATGCTCAGTAGATAAGGGGGACACCATTTTCCCAATTCTTCAGCAGTGTTATACTCTTGATCTGCTAAATAAATGTCATGCTTTCAGGAAAAGTAATGAGTGTTTTCTCTCTTATCATAAGATTTCCTAGCATTTTGAAAGTAGTGACTTGAAACCTACTCACCACGTATGAAACTTAAGTTTTATTTCTCCAATATAATTACTGACATTTTTCTATTATCTCTGAGTTTTTTGCTATATACTTTGGGACTGAGTTTAAAATTCTGAACATGAGATTTTTTACCTTCAGACAAAAAAAATCTTTGTTTTCATTATTTGTAGGGCATACATTTCCATGCCCATGAGTAAGAATTAAAAACCTTACCAATTTTCCTGGTCATTTCAGTGTTGATTGTTTTACTTAAGTATTAAAAAGTGTGCAATCAAAAGTATTCCCCTTTTACACAGAAGAAACAATTTGGTCCTGACCTTGGCAACTAAAGTTTTAATACTCATTTGTCTTTTATTAATGGCCAGCATCTCCTCCGCATGCTGATATTACTCCTAGTTTTCTTCCCATGCCTTCTCCCTTTCCAGTGACATGCACAGGTCATGCTGACACTCTCCTCCTCTGCAGTATGTAATTACGCTCTTTTCACCTCAAGCTGTTTCATTCTTTCAGTTGCTTCACCTTCCAGGCATTTCATCTATAGCTGTAATAGGTTTATGATGTCCATTTCATTATGAGATAATCTGAGATAGCATGTGATGCTTTGTTTCAGACTCTGCATGGACAGCCTCTGACTGGCTAGTGACAGTTTCAGTGAACTTCATTTCATCTGCACAGAAGTTTGCTGTCTTCTCCTTTTTGGCCATACTTGCATATAGAATTATCTTGGCTTTGCACTCCATAGTCAGCACTGACACTGACATTTTTCTTTACTATATATAGCTCTTTTTATGAGTTTCCTAACTACTCTGACTAGAAAATAAATTAACTACTGCACAAGACATACTGATATATATTTGCCATTTGTTGCAACGATATTCACACTTGTTGGTGACCAAAGCTGTTTTAGAGACATTATAGGTCTAATTTATAAGATGCAACTGCTGCCTTGCAATTAATATGTAACTATCAAGAGCTGCAATCTTTAGCTCTCACACCACTACTTTCAATATTTGTATAAAGATAGAGCCAGCAATGGAGGGATTTGAATCCCACCATTGGTATCTTGGCCCTTTAGGTACACTGTAAATGCTTACTGCTTACTTGGGTAATGGCCAAACCCTGCCACATCCATACAAGTTTGAACTGTACAGTTACAAATCAGCATTACAATCACTAGTAACCCAGGATTTCACCCAGTGCTTAATAATGCAGCCTTAATAAAAGTAATTAAAACTTGACTGTAATTATTCATGCACACACACACACACACACACACACACACACACACACACACACACACACACACACATTCATAGATATTCAAAGGTAAATAATATCATTTTCTTTAAATGAAGTTAAAGCAAATCCAAATAAACATACAGACAGTACAGAAGTTACAAAAGAAATATGCATATACATATGCATGTATGCATTCATTTATGTATTTATTTATTTGCCTTACATTATTGGGAAAGTCTAACTGGGCAAAGTCCCTTTTCAGGTGAGAACTGTGCATGGGCAATTAGCCTGAGTTACCAATACAAATATGCCACACAGTGCTGAGGTATAAACAATTTAACAGGTTGATAGCATGTTGAGTACATTAGATAGTATTTCCAGCATGCTAAAGTCACACATATTTAAAAAACATTCAAATTTATCTTGCAAGTTTTCTATAAAGTCACACTGAAATTTTAAAACATGTACAGCAGATGAGGCATAGGCATATTTTATCCAAATGTTGTTCACTTAATACCTGTAGACAGGAGATCAATTGTGATAATTGTATTATAGTTGACTTAACTGCATAATAAGGGAACTTTGTAATAGTGCTGAAACAAGGAGGGGATTATTTGTTTTGATTGATACGATTTTAATATGATTTTAAAACATTGACTGGAAATGATTAGAACAAGAAGGGGGTTAAAATATAAAATAAAACATTCAAAATGAAATAAAATGTTCAGAGAAAAAAATCTTTCTAATATATGAACTACAAAATAACAGCTCCTGGCTAAAGATATACTCTGAACTTACTATTTCTAGTTTTAAACTACAAACATACATGCTTTTCAAACATTTATTTTAAATCCAGTTTTAGACACCCATGCATTAATTAAAGAGAAATCAAACCCTACCCTAATAATATTCTTCATACAGTATACATATATGCTTTTTAAATTATAGTCATTCAGTCCATTAGACACATTTCTCAGTTTCTGCCATCCCTTAAATTTCACTCCACCTCCTAAACATTATTCTGCATGTATGTTCCCATAAATTTTATTTATTTTTATATAATTTGTTCCTTTCCTTTTCTAAAGATTTATAGCTGGTTTAGATTTTGATTTCCATTTTCTAATAATTCCTTTTTGGCAGTCAGTAGCATTACATTTAATATGGCTTACTATGTTGTAACAATTCAGATCCTGTGTTCCAGCTCACAAAAAACATTTCTTTAGTCGCAAAAAATTGCTTACCCAACATTTCTGACAAAGTATTCCACAGGGAATTTTTAAAAATCTTACATCACATTACATTCCCAATAAAAACATGTTCCCAATTGCCTTTCTCTTTCCAAACATACCACTGACGTTTCTTGTCTGAGGAAAATTATTTGAAGTCTACTTGGGATATAAAACTACCTTCTGCTATGTAAAAAATAATTCCAAGAAACAATCCTAAACCTCCTGGACTTTGTTGCATATTTAGAAGCCATACAGATGTCCCAGTGTTCTTCGTAAACTGTATATCAATTTTCTGTCTTTCCAATCTTTTTTAACCTCCTCTGATTGATCCTTATAGTTATCATGCAATATTTTATATGCTCGTTTAACTATCGCCTTTTATAAGAGCAGCTTCTAGTCTAACCTCAGCAAAACACTCTACCAGAGCTGGTCTTTCACTTAACACTTTGCTACCCCTTTCACTTTGCTTATACTGTGTTATTGATCCTTGGTAGGTAAAGCAGTCTCTAACCTGCAGTCTAAATTCTTTCTTGGCCTCACCCCACTTTTCCAACCCCCTCTTGTCTATTCTCTGTAACCTTACTTGCTGTCACCACTATTAGTAACATCTCCTTTCTTTATTTCTGTGTTGGCATAGCGTCTGCAAAGACTCTCAAAACACTAAAGTAGAATTCTGAGAGTTCTTACAGATAGGATAATTATAGCTGGCATCCTCCAGCAGGAAACAAGTAACTGCCATAATCTTTTTAGATCTTGTTACTGCATGAATTAATTGTCTCTCTACGTAAATATAGACATGTCCCCAAACAGAATTCCCTGTAGGAGAGAGTTTGAATTTTTGAAGATGTAGAGGGGGAATTGATAGGAAAATAAGGATTCCACCTTGACCTGAAGGGAAAGATGAAGAAGAAGAAGAAAGAAGGTTGGAGGGAGTGTGCAAATATTGCAACAGTGATCTGTTTGATCATCTACACTTATGGCAATTCCTTATACAACTATACTTGTTCATCATTAGGTCACTGCTGTAGTAATTTTTGACAATCGGGATCATTCCTAGAGCTTTTTTGTAGATTGGAAGAGGGTGAAAGGAACGGAACAGAAATCCCCATAACCCTTAAAGGATAGTTAAGGCAAATCCTATTCTGGCTCTCGAAAAGGCATCTATGTCTTTTTTATAAATATATTAATGGATGACTGAGTAGCTGTATCTGACTCCAAGACTGATTCAAATTGAGTCAAACCTCTTGATAAAACACCTGAGGAAGTAACATCTCTTATAGAATGAGCTTTAATAAGACCTTAGAGGGATTTTGCATGGAAAGAATCACAGATGGAACTGGCAAGTGAAATCCATCTAGATGTGGTCTGTTTGGAGACTGGAAGTTCTTGCTGTTTCCCTAAGAAGAAATGAACAATTGATCAGATTTTATCATGCCTTTAGTCTTGTCCAAATGGAATCTAAGTTGCCTGTGTACATCATTCAGAGATGTTTTAATGACTACCTTAGGCTTAAAGGACAAGATAGTTCTAAGGGGCACCATGACATTGTGAAAGAACTGAAAAAGTGAACTAGACATTAGGGTTTATAACTTAGAAGACTTATTTGTAGAAGTTAAGGCAACAAGATAAACTGTTTTACATATATAACACTTTGAGGATACAGAATTAGTCAGAGGATGGTACATTTAATTTCTCAAAAACACAGTTCAGTTCCCAAAGAGGAGGAACAGATTTTCTGAACTGTTTGACCTCAAAATGTGAAGAATGAGGTAGATCCATAGGTAGGCATGCTGAAATGGCTGACAAATATACCTTTCCAAACTAGAACAGATCAACTCACACAAATAGTTGAGAATGCAAGGTATTCCTACTTAATAGGGATCCAGTCCCCATATTTGGTTCCAAGAAGAAATATTTTCTATTTTGAAATATATAATTTTCTAGTTACATGTATTCTAGTCTCCTTTATTACTTGTAGCTTGTCCACTGAATAATAGTGCTCGAAATAAATTTTGCAGAAGTTATCTCATTTTCAATCTATTATGGGGAAGGCTAGGGTGATACAGGTAATGATACTGTCAAATATTTGTACTTGTTTATTAATACTCCTCTCTTACTAGTCCACCCATTCCTGGAGCTTCAAAGTGATATAGATGATGTTATCTTGGTAAAGAAAGGTAGGAGGTTGCCAGAATTATTCTTCTTCTTTTGGCTTTTCCTGGTTAGGGGTCGCCACATTGGATCACCTGTCCGCTCATGATTGGCAGTGGAGTTTTACAGTGCCGAGTTGCCAGCCCGGTGCCCAAGGAGGTTGCCAGAATAATTAAAACAAATCCCATGTTTTTTTGGTGGATCTGGAATCCACCACTTTTTGAGGTACTTTCTCACCTTCCAGTCGAATTATACTTTGCAAAAGTTACCATGTGACACTGTGATTGATATATTGTAGAGTAATCTGTTTCAGTATGGAGCATATACGTTCTTTGCAGAATGGTTTGGGGAAATCTACAAAGAAGGATTGAGGCTTCTAGATCAAATGTGGAGGCAAGGTCCGGATGATGTGATCTGATATCATCCAGAAATTAACTCAGTAGTTAGAAGAATCATACTTCTCTGGACTAATAGGAAAGTGATTAAATGGTCACATGACCTTAACTCCACAGCTTGGTTAGATTGGAAACATTTTGAAGCTTTAAGTTCTGAATTGGACTTACCTAAACAATAATGGTTTCCTTACTTGTAGCTTAAGCCACTGTGGACTAAGAATATCTTTATGTCAGAAAATAAGAGGAATAATATCCTTTGGGAAAAATGGAAAAAGGTGAAGTGGGGTAGGATAAAGCTGATATATAAAGATGTATGGGAGAATGGTGGTGAGGTTTTTAAGCATCTTATGGCAGGAAGATGCAGGCAGCAAGGAAATGTTTTATTCTCTAAATGGTAATTATATGAAGTATGGAAAATGGCAAACAGATTTTAAAATGTGCTCTAAATAGTATGACCAGAAGAAGAAAAGTCTTATTTAGATGGTAACTCATACCACACAGACAGTTGGAAATGGGGGCTTCACTTACTGGTAATTGTTGAAGATGAAGTCAGGGTGGGTAAAATAACTTGCATATATTTTGCAGCTGCCCCAAGGTTCAGGCATATTGGTACTTCTTAAGTAGCAATCTGAATGCAGTTTTCAGAATTCTGGTTTATTTCCTAGTGTAAGCCCCATTATTAGGAAAATATTAAAAGTATGCTGGACACTTTGCAGTGTTATTAAACTTTGTTGTGTTTAAAACTAGAAGACCAAGAGAATCATTGCATTTGAAGCTCTAAATGTTTTCTTATGCCAACATTTGGGTAATATTTTGGACTTGTTTAAGTATGTAGGCAATCTGGATAATAGCCCTCTCAATGGGGAAGACTGAGTGAAAATTACAGCAGTAGAAGAAAATTCTCCCTCTAGTGATTGTAGATAGGAAGATTAATGATTCTGCCTCTTTTCTTTTAGCTGTTCAATAATTCTTGATTAGGGAACAATAGCATCATTCAATTTTAGGACATTGCAATGGTTGCAATGTAACTGATATGTTTTGTTCTATTTTCATCTTATGTTCGGTTTTCCTCCCTCTTTCTTTCTATGATGTTGCCAACACAATTTTGTACACTGTATTAAATTTGATTATTGCTACATTTAATATACACAGTGTTATCATTTATATTTAAAAACAAATTAAATTCATTTAAAAAAAATCAGACTTAGGCATGTCTTGCCATTTCTGTTTGGATTTTTGCCTTTCTGTTGAGATGACTTTTTGGGATAGAAAGACCCTGATTTCAAATTTTGAAACAATGGAAACACTTAACCTTGCACAGTTTTTCTTCCAGTTGCTGAAATTGTTAGCAGAAGGCAGTCCAAAGAGATAGTCCTTATCCAAAGAAGCATCTAAAAGTCTAACATTTATATCATCAGACAGTGCCTGAAGTTGGAGCCAGTAAACTCTCCTAAGAATAGATCCAGTAGCAGCTGCCTTGGAAGATGCATGTAGCTTAAATTCAAACTTGATGTAGTGATATACAACTTATGAAGCTGAATAGAGTAGATCTAGAGCCACTGTCAGCAGGATTATGAATAAGTTACTGTCAGGAAGATTATGAATAGGTTAAGACTTAGTGCCAAAAATGGATAATAGGTTCCTAATTGGTGTGTTTGATAATTAAAATTTCAGAAAGCTAAGGTAGAGGAAGCATAAGCTTTCGTTCCATACCTATTGCCCTAGTATCTTTATCATTTGGTACGGCATTTGTGGATGGAAGATAATTAAATGTCTTTTTCCTGACTCCATAGAAATAACTGCAGGGTTAGATAATGAGTTTTGTGATCTGTCCATCAAACTTCTTAGACACAAGGTACTGGGTCTTTGGTGTTAAAGACACTGAAAGAAAGATATCCTACAAAGCTTCCAAGAGAGGAGAAATAGTAAAAGGCTCAGTAGAATGTAGTACTTTTTCTGAGATTCTGAAAGCTGTTTACCCTCCCAGTTAAAATGTTGCTTCATCTTTGGAATGGAGCCCAAATGAAAGTTCTCTTAGGGTGAGTGTGAAGATAAGGTACCTTTAGGTTCAGACTCAAAACTAGAAAGAAAGTGCAACTAAGATTATTTTATTTATTTACTGACATTTGTTAACTGAGTTAGTCCAACTGGGCCAGTAGCCCATTTTTAGTGGAGACCTGAGGAGAAAAGTTCCAGTTACAAACAATTTACTGTTTATAAAAAAATACACTCAAACAATTTACAGTATATAAAAAATTCACACTCTAAGATAGTAAAAATTAGTAAACACAACAGGACAAAAACTAAAAAATAAGAAGCATAGATATAGGGGCATACAAGTAGCAATTGTACAAATATATATAAAATATACATCAAAATATAAGCCTTCAGTTTTGTGAGGTTGAGTTTACCAGGTAAATACCTAGTGTGTTACTAGGTGAATAGGGAGAGACTATTATAAATACACATATGGTGGGAATATTATACAAGAGTGTGGTGGGGTTAGGTTGGGTCATGGCAGGGGCATGTCTTGGTGTTAAGTAGATGAAGTTTGAGTTCTTTTTTAAAGTGCAATGGGTGGGTAATGGAGTGCATGCATATAGGAAGTTTGTTCCAAGCTTGGCTAGAGAGCATTTACATAGAAGTTTGTCCATATTTTTCTTTGGTTGGTAGATATCCAAAAGTTGCTGGTTTGAGGTGCGGAGGGTCCGTGATGGGGAATAGGTGGATACCAGGGAGGAGAGAGCTGGGCAGGAAGAAGGTTTGTATAGTATTGAATTTAATATTTGAAACTGTAATAGAAGGAGTTGTTGGGGGAGTTCAAGCCATTGAAGATTAGTAATCCAGAGGCTCAGAATCTGATTATGAAAAAGAATCTTCACCAGAGGAAGTATCCCTCTTCTTTTTCTGAGGGGTAGTAAGTGCAGAAGTAAAGAACAGTGGAGGGTTTAAAGCCTTAAGAACTTTAAAAAATTCAAATGAGAAAAGTCCTGCCATTAATTTTGTGGATCCCTGGCTGCCATCATAACAAGAGGGAAAATATTCTTTGTTTTTTTGTTTTCTCTTTATTGGGGGTTTTAAAGAAACAACATGCGACAGAGTCTATCCCTGACATAATTCCCAAAGGGAGCTTGGGATGTCCTCATTAGCCAATATCTGAGGAATGCCATCTAGTCTCTGTAGGATTACCAGCCTGGGCTCTCTCTTCATCGACTTTTTGTTTGTCTGACCAGTCAGATACCACATACTAAAAGGTTGCTCCTTGTCAACCTCCAAAGGGGTTGTGATGGTAAGAACAGGCCAAGACACTGGATAGTCTGTGGGCTTATCAATAGTTATAACAAAATGTCTGACTCTAACCTGAGGGAAAAGGCAGGTAAACTAACATCTATTTGTTATTTAATTTTTTTTTCTTGGATGAGATGATATTTTCAAGGAAGGAGCTTCAGATTACATGCTCATTCACACCAGAAGCTCTCTAAGTAGATTTTCAGCAACAACAAATGTCTTTTAAAGGTTTTATGCACAAAAGCCTGGCAGATAGAACAGCCTTAAATATTATAGGTTCATAGGTTGATACTAGGCTATCTGCCCTAGGGCATTTATAAGCCTAGCCAGAGTGTGTTTGGCTTTCGCCACGCTTTTAGATTTGTAAACTGTGCCTATGAATAGTAGGTCACAGAATATAGTCCCTTTATGGTTAATTTATTGTGCCTCTGTCTAGCAGTGACCCAGAAGAGATCCCGGGGGTATACTTTCGAGGGTTGGACATAGCTTTATATGTCAGGCACAGATCGCCTCTGAGTAGGCAGTAAGCAACTGAGTAGAGCTGGAGTTTCTTTAGCCTAACTGCATAGGGCATCTGTTTGAGTCCCTTTATCCTCTTGGTGAGGTACTTTTGGGGTCTCTCCAGCTGCTGCAGGTGTCGGGTAATGTACATCCCAAATGGGGCATTGTACTCAATTATGGGCCTGATGAGTGATGAATAGAGTGGCACAAAGACTTCTCTTGATCTAGATGTGAAACCTTTCATGATGAGGTGGGCTATATAGAAGGCCTTTCTAACCACTTTGGCAATGTGATTGTCAAAGGAGAGATTACTATCTACTTGGGTCCCCAAATCCCTAATTACTTCCTCCGTACTTAATATGTTTCCTCCTATGTGGTAGTCTGTGGGCACTTTGTTTTTCCCAAAGGGGATGACTATGCATTTTTTAGCATTTAGCTTCAGGCCATGACTTTGGCACCATTTATCTGTCTCTGTGAGACCCTTCTGGAGTATGCTTGTGTCGGCCAGAGAGTCTATTATGGCACCCAGTTTGCAGTCATCTGCGAACTTGGTCAGCCATAGTCCTCCTGTGTTTGCCTGTACCTCAGAGAAATAAATATCGAACAAGAGAGGTCCCAGGACTAAACATTGTGGAATTCCACTTGTAACTGGTTTAGAGTCTGACAATCATCATTATCATCATCATCCCCTTTTTCCCATTTACATGGCGTCGGGGTATCGTATTAACTGTCGCCAACTCTCTCGATTCAGTGCCACTCTCCTGCCTTCTTCAACACTCATGCCTGACTGTCGCAGATCTTCTTTCACACAATCCATCCACCTCTTTGCTGGATGCCCTCGCTTCCTCTTACCTTCTTCCTGTCTGTCCCAAATCTCCCTCACCAGATTGTCTTCTGCTTTTCTACACATGTGCCCATACCATCATAATCTGTTTTCTTTGATCTTTTCTGCAATTGGAGCTACTTTGGCTTCTGCTCTTATGTCCTCATTTCTTCACCTGTCCCGCAGTGTGCATCCTACCACCTTTCTCAGGCACTTCATTTCCATCACCTCTAGCTTCTTCAGCTGTTCTACCTTTACTGCCCAGGTTTCTGTACCATACAGTAGTACTGGTCGCACCACTGTCTTGTACACCTTACTTTTCAGCTTCTTTGGCATTCTTCTGTCATATACTACACCTGATACTCTATGCCAGTTGGCTGCAGCCCCTCTGATTCTAGCTTTGACCTCTTCATTCAGACTACCCTTCTCCTCAACCACCCCTCCCAGATACTTGAAGCTGTTTACCTGTTCCACTATCTTCCCGTCTATCTCTATTCTCAGCTTCTTCTGATTTCCCCAATCTGCTGCCATTACCACTGTCTTATCTGTGCTTAGTTTCATCCCATGAGCCTTCAGATTTGCATTCCATTCTCCTATCCTTTGCTGAAGTTCTAGATCAGAGTCTGCCTGTACTGCCACATCGTCTGCATACAGCAGCTTTGTTGCTCTGACCCCTCCAACCTGTTTGCTGATGTAGTCCATTACCAGTATGAACAGCAGTGGGCTCAGAGCTGAACCCTGGTGTACACCCACTCCCACTGGGAACCCTCAGTAAGGCCAAACACTGTCTGTACTTGAGTCACTGGGTCTTTGTACATAGCCTGTACTAATTCTACCAATGTTTCTGGGACTTCAAACCACCGCAGTACTGCCCAGATCAGCTTTCTTGGGATCTTGTCATATGCTTTCTCCAAGTCTAGGAAAACCCAGTTTGACTCTCTCCTCTTCTCTAGTTTCTTCTCAAGTATCTGTCTCAATGCAAACATCAGGTCAATTGTGCTGCATCCTGATCTGAATTCGAACTGTTCATCTCCCATCTTACATTCTACTATTCTGCATATCCGTTTATCAATCACCCTCTCCAGAATTTTCATGCAATGTGGTAGGAGTTTGATGCCTCTGTACTGTCCACAGTTGTGGATGTCCCCTTTGTTCTTGTACACTGGCATGAGTATGCTTATTCTCCAGTCATCTGGAATACGCCTTTCTCTCCACACTGCAATTAGTACCCTCAGGAGCCATTTCTCCCCTAGCTCACCCAGCATCTTTATCATATCTGCTGTGACCTCATCTGAGCCTGCGGCTTTCCCTGACTTCATTTTCCTTAGTGCTGCTCTTACTTCTTCTAAGCTGGGCTTCTCTTCTACTCTCATTGTAGGCTGTTTCTGGTGCAGTACTGCTTCTGTGGGGGTTTCTTCATTCAGAAGCTGCTGGAAATACTCCTTCCATCTGCCTTTGATATCCTGTGGGCTGGTAAGCAGGTTGTTGCTGGAATCCCTTATGAAGGGTGTCTGACTATCTTCTTTATCTTTCTGTCTTTACCTTGCAACCTGGTATAGTTTCTTTGTGCCCCTTACTGAGTCACTTTCCAGAAGCTGATAGAGTGCCTCTGATGCCCTATTCTTTGCTATTGCAACTTCTTTCTTAGTTTCTTTGTTAGCCAACCAGTAGTCCTTCCTAGCTTGGTCAGTCTTTTCAATCTCCCACTTCTTCCTGCACTCCTTCTTTCTTTTGATTACTTCCTGCACTTCTGCATTCCACCACCAGCTTTCCTTATGTACCTTATTTCCATACCTGTCTCGGCCACATATCTTTTCTGTAGTCCTAACACATGCTGTTTTTAGGCGCTGCCACTCTTCTTCAACTCCACCTATTTCCTCCTCTTCTTGGGGTGCTAGAGCCCTGAGTAATTCTTTGAACTGCTGTACTTTCTCTCCAGTCAACTTCCAGGTGTTCAGCCTGGTCTCTGTTGAACTTAGAGCCTGTTCTGACCAATGCTTGCAGCTGATTGTGGCAACTACTGGTTTATGCTGTGAACCGACTGTTTCACTGGGGATGACTTTGCAATCATGGATTCTACCCCAGTGCCTTTTCCTTACTAGGAGGAAGTCTACCTGAGTTGCATGTTTAGAGTCTGACAAGGCACCTGCAATTCTGACCATGTGGGTTCTATCCCTGAGCCAGCTTGCAACCCATCTTGTGACATAGGGGTTGATATTTAAGCTAGTGGGCTTATTTATGATACCTGAGTGGGGTATTGTGTTGAAGGCTTTTGCAAGGTCCAGGTAGGCTGTGTGGACTACTTTCCCTTCGTCTATGGCCCTGGTAACTGTTTCAAAGAATTCGACCTTTGGCTGGGATGGGGGGGGAGGATTTGCACTGAATCTGTCTGCCAGGATGTTGGCAATGTCTGTTGGTTCAGTGTATTTTTTGTCATTTTCCACTAACTCGGAGCATATCTGGGCATTTCCTCCCAGGTTCCTGACATAACTAAAGAATGCCTTGTGATTGTCCTTAGTATCTTGTGCAATGTTTCTTTTGAAGCTGGCCTTAGATGATTTTATGAGGGATCGTAGCTTCCGGCTCGTACTGATCAGAGATGCCTTCCCTTTTGATCATGTAGTAGCTTCCTCCTTTTGTTGTATAGCTTATTTATGGCCGGGGTCCACCAGACAGGTCTCCTGCCTTTGGAGGAGTGAGTCTTGGTTTTATTTGGGATGGCATGATCCATACATTCTTGTAGCTGTCCATAGAATGCATTTGTGAAGGATTCTGCGGTTTGAGCCATGTTTACCTCTGGCCCAGGGGCTTTGAAGGATACCACCTCAGTTTTGAGAAGTGTGGTTTGCTTTTGAGAAGTTCTTCACTGTGGTTACCTTGGCTGGGGGTGGGGAAGGGATATGGATGTCCAGTGAGATTAATTTGTGGTCTGACCTTACCAGTGAGGGGTATACCTCAGGTGTGGAACATAGAGTCCCTATGTTTGTGATGACCAGGTCCAATAAGATTCCCCTCTTGTGGGGGTGGTGACCAGTTGTTCCATAGCATCTGAGTTTATAAATTCTAGGAACCGTTGGGCAAGGGTGTGTGGGCTTGAGTAGTTAACCCAGTCAATGTTTGGGTAGTTGAAATCACCCAATATGATGGTGTTTGAATTGACCTTCATGTTCTCCAGTGTTTTCAGGAAGGCCGAGTGGGGTTCCTGAGTTTGGGAGGGTGGTCTGTAGCAGGCTATAAACTGAAAGGCAGTTTTTCCCACAGTTAGTTGCACATGGATGGTTTCCGTTGCTTTGTGCAGTGTTACTAACCTGGAGGTGTAGGTATTTTTGATGTATATGGATACTCCCCCTCCTTTTGTGGTTCGGTCCAAGTTTAGTGGCCGAAAAGCATGGTATGAAGTATAACCTAGTAGTGCTGGGGTGCTTTTGGGAGCCTTGAACCAGGTCTCTGTTACTGCACAGACATTGATGTTCCCCATACTGAGGAGAGTCTCGAGTGCATGCATTTTGAGGTTTAGACTTCTGGCATTGAGCAGCATTACCCTTAATTTCTTTATTCCTGTATTATCTATGGAGGTGGGTTTGTCTTTTGAGCCTTGCCTAAAAAAGGCACTATGGGGGTGGCAAGGGCCTTAGCCAGTATTTGAAAGCCCAGGGATGACAGGTGCAAGCCGTCCCTAGCGAAGTGACGTGGTTTGTCGAGCATGTCATCCCAGGCTGACAGACACTGGATCCCCTTTGAATGACACCAATATTTTAACCAATTGTTAAAACTTATCATTTTGTCTTTATACTGTGGCATCATTCTTGGTGAGGGTAAGATGCTACTTAAGGTCAGGGTCATACCAGCCTGGGCTACATGATCAGAGAGCTCCTCTATGTCTCTTTTCATGTAGTCCAGGGAGGTACATCTCAGGTCGTTCACACCAGCATGGACAATGACGGAGTCATATTTGTACCTGCTTTGGAGTGACCTGAGTGCGTGTGTTATGTGGTGGATCCTGGCACCCGACAGACAGCTTACAGTGACCTTCTCCTTGTTCAGCCTGGTGAGTGGGACGTCAGTGTGTCCGACTACAGAGTCACCTATTACAAGTGTGTTTGGTGTGCTGTTTAGCCTTAAGGGCTGTGACTGTGTGGCACACTGACTTTGTGGACTATGTGATACGTGGGTATTGTTGTGGGGTAGCAGTTGTTTGGGTGTCTGCTTTGTAGGTCTCTGCTGCTTAGGCAGATTTTTATTTAGAGCCTCCGAGTATGTTTTTGTGTGTTTATGTGTTTTGTTTGTTGTTGCTATAGGTATATGTGAGACTGGATTTGTGATGTGTGCGGTTACCTTCTCCTGATTGACTGTGCCAGTCATGGGACGAGAGAGCTCAGCCTCCAGTTTGGCAATATAGTTGCATCACTCACATATATTTGAGCTTGCTTGGAGGAGGAGAGGGTTGTCTGTGTACAAAAGACAGTTGTAACACTGCCTTAAGATTCCCATATTTACCAGCTGGACTGGAGAGTACAAATGAAACTGACCTTTGGACATGTCAGGATACTTATGATTTTTACTTTTGATTGCTCAAGGAGGATCAGGTAAGTATTTAGAAGAGTATAAGGGAGGATTCAGTGCCTTAAATTTCTTTTAAGTGCAAGTGAGATGCTATAAAGTGAGAATAGAGTGCTTCTTATGAGATACAGATCAGTTCCAAGGGAAAAAGTGAAGAGCAGACTTTGTGGAGCCAGTAATAGATTAAACCTGATTAAGCGGCACTGCCTGATGCTGCGCTATGTGGAAAATAGTGCAAAGCTGTGCAAAAGTGGGTTTTTAAACAGGGGACTTGAAAGAGCTAGGAATTAGCCCAAAACGGCCAATAAACAACAAGATCTTGTGCTGAGGTCACTACTCCAGGGACAAATAGGCTGCTCAAAGCTCCCCACTCCCACTGGTGAACAAAGAAGCGTCCTTCTAGCCATGTAAGGAAACGGGCAACACAGGAACTATTCTAAAGTCCAGAATACAGCAATACCTGTAACAGGGACTATTCTAGCTCATGAAAGGTGAGGTGGGAAAACAAGGATATATTTTTTTTTTCTTTTTTTAAACAGGCAACAGAGAATGCACAGACAATACTTTACACAGGCTAGCACACTTGAGTGGGCAGCCTCAACTGTTAAATCAACAAATAAGACAAACTTTAAAGTGCAGGTATAACTTAACTGCAAAATAACAAGCTTAAATCTAGAAAAAGAGCATATTTACTCGTTTTCCAGCGAGAATAGACAGTCACAAAGGTAAAGGCAGTAAAAGGTACTTATAATCAGGTAGCAGTCACTCTTTTTCATCTCTCTGCTCCTAGCACCACTCTGCAGGACCATGAGGAGCTTGCTGAGATGGAAACAAGCACAAAAAACGCGCCAAAGCGGGTTTTTAAAAGGGGGACTTGAAAGAGCTAGGAATTAGCCCAAAACGGCCAATAAACACCAAGATCATGTGCTGAGGCCACTCCTCCAGGGTCAGATAGGCTACTCAAAGCTCCCCACTCCCACTGGTGAACAAAAAAGCATCCTTCTATCCAAGTAAGGAAATAGGCAACACAGGAACTATGTTAAAGTCCAGAATACAGCAATACCTGTAATAGGGACTATTCTAGCTCAGGAAAGGCGGGAAAACAAGGATATTTTTTTTTTTTTTTTTCTTTTTTTTAAACCGGCAGCAGAAAATGCACAGAAAATACTTTACACAGGCTAGCACACTTGAGTGGGCAACCTCAACAGTTAAATCAACAAAAAAGACAACTTTAAAGTGCAGGTATAACTTAAATGCAAAAAACAAGCTTAAACCTAATAAAGAGCAGTTCTTACCCGCTTTCCGATGAGAATAGACAGTCACAAAGGTAAAGGCAGTAAAAGGTACTAATAATCTGGTAGCAGTCACTCTTTTTGGTCTCTCTGCTGCTAGCACCACTCTGCAGGACCACGAGGAGCTTGCTGAGTTGGAAACAAGCGCAAAAACTGCGCCAAAGCGGGTTTTTAAATGGAGGACTTGAAAGAGCTAGGAATTAGCCCAAAACAGCCAATAAACAACAAGATCATGTGCTGAGGTCACTCCTCCAGGGACACATAGGCTACTCAAAGCTCCCCACTCCCACTGGTGAACAAAGAAATGTCCTTCTATCCAAGTAAGGAAACGGGCAGCACAGGAACTATTCTAAAGTCCAGAATACAGCAATGCCTGTATTAGGGACTATTCTAGCTCAGGAAAGTTGGGAAAACAAGGATATTTTTTTTCTTTTTTTAAACAGGCAACAGAGAATGCACAGAAAATACTTTACACACGCTAGCACAATTGAGTGGGCAGCCTCAACAGTTAAATCAACAAAAAATACAAACTTTAAAGTGCAGGTATAACTTAAATGCAAAAAACAAGCTTAAATCTAGTAAAAGAGCAGTTTTTACTCGCTTTCCGGCAAGATTAGACAGTCGCAAAGGTAAAGGCAGTAAAAGGTAGTTATAATCTGGTAGCAGTCACTCTTTTTCATCTCTCTGCTGTCAGCAACACTCTGCAGGACCACGAGGAGCTTGCTGAGTTGGAAACAAGTGCAAAAACAGCGCCAAAGTTGTTTTTTAAACAGTGAACTTGAAAGAGCTAGGATTTGGACCAAAATGACCAGTAAACAACAAGATCTTTTGCTGAGGTCACTCCTCCAGGGACAGATATGCTGCTCAATGCTCCCCAATCCCACTGGTGAACAAAGAAGCGTCCTTCTAACCAAGTAAGTAAATGGGCAACACATGAACTATTCTAAAGTCCAGAATACAGCAAAACCTGTATTAGGGACAATTCTGGATCAGAAATATCCTTGTTTTCCCACCTTTCCTTTTTATTTTTTTTTTTTATTTTTTTAAACAGGCAACAGAGAATGCAAGGAAAATACTTTACACAGGCTAGCATACTTGACTGGGCAGCCTCAACAGTTAAATCAACACAAATGACAAACTTTAAAGTGCAGGTATAACTTAAATGCAAAAAACAAGCTTAAATCTAGTAAAAGAGCAGTTTTTACTCGCTTTTCCGTGAGAATAGACAGTCACAAAGGTAAAGGCAGTAAAAGGTACTCATAATCTGGAAGCAGTCACTCTTTTTCATCTCTCTGCTGCTAGCACCATTCTGCAGAACCACGAGGAGTTTGCCGAGTCAGAAACAAGCGAAAAAAACATGTCAAATTGGGTTTTTAAACAAGGGACATGAAAGAGCTAGGAATTTGCCCAAAATGGCCAACAAACAACAAGATCTTGTGCTTAAGTCACTCCTCCAGGGACAGATAGGCTGCTCAAAGTTCCCCACTACCACTGGAGAACAAAGAAGCATCCTTCTATCCAAGTAAGGAAATGGGCAACACAGGAACTATACTAAATGCAGAATACAGCAAAATCTGTCATAGCAACTATTCTAGCTCAGGAAATGTGGGAAAACAAGGATATTTTTTTTTCTTTTTTTAAACAGGCAACAGAGAATGGTCAGAAAATACTTTACACAGGCTAGCACACTTGAGTGGGCAGCCTCAACAGTTAAATCAACAAAAAAGACAAACTTTAAAGTGCAGGTATAACTTAAGTGCAAAAAACAAGCTTAAATCTAGTAAAAGAGCAGTTTTGACTCGCTTTCCAGCAAGAATAGGCAGTCGTAAAGATAAAGGTAGTAAAAGGTACTTATAATCTGGTAGCAGTCACTCTTTTTCATCTCCCCGCTGCTAGCACCACTCTGCAGGACCACGAGGAGCTTGCTGAGTTGGAAACAAGTGCAAAAACCGTGCCAAAGTGGGTTTTTAAATGGGAGACTTGAAAGAGCTAGGAATTAGCACAAAATGGCCAATAAACAACAAGCTTATGTGCTGAGGTCACTCCTCCAGGAACAGATAGGCTACTCTAAGCTCCCCACTCCCACTGGTGAACAAAGAAGCATCCTTCTATCCAAGTAAGGAAATGGGCAACACAGGAACTATTCTAAAGTCCACAATACAGAAATACCTGTATTAGGGACTACTCTTGCTCAGGAAAGTTGGGAAACCAAGGATATTCTGTTTTTCTTTTTTTAAACAGGCAACAGAGAATGCACAGAAAATACTTTACACAGGCTAGCACACTTGAGTGGGCAGCCTCAACAGTTAAATCAACAAAAAAGACAAACTTTAAAGTGCAGGTATAACTTAAATGCAAAAAACAAGCTTAAATCTAGTAAAAGAGCAGTTTTTACTTACTTTTCTGCGAGAATAGACAGTCGCAAAGGTAAAGGCAGTTAAAGGTACTTATAATCTTGTAGCAGTCACTCTTTTTCATTTATCTGCTGCTAGCACCACTCTGCAGGGCCACAAGGAGTTTGCTGAGTCAAAAACAAGTGGAAAAACCATGCCAAAGCGGGTTTTTAAACAGGGGACAGGAAAGGGCTAGGAATTTGCCTGAAACGGCCAATAAACAACAAGATCTTGTGCTTAGGTCACTCCTCCAGAGACAGATATGCTGCTCAGAGCTCCCCACTCCCACTGGAGAACAAAGAAGCATCCTTCTATCCAAGTAAGGAAATGGGCAACACAGGAACTATTCTAAATGGAGAATACAGCAATACCTGTCATAGCAACTATTCTAGCTCAGGAAAGGCGGGAAAACAAGGATATTTTTTTTTTATTTTTTTTTTATTTTTTTAAAAAAGGCAGCAGAGAATGCACAGAAAATACTTTACACAGGCTAGCACACTTGAGTGGGCAACCTCAACAGTTAAATCAACCAAAAATACAACTTTAAAGTGCAGGTATAACTTACATGCAAAAAACAAGCTTAAATCTAGTAAAATAACAGTTTTTACTTTCATTCCAGAGAGACTAGACAGTTGCAAAGGTAAAGGCAGTAAAAGGTACTTATAATCTGGTAGCAGTCACTCGTTTTGGTCTCTCTGCCGCTAGCACCACCCTGCAGGACCACGAGGAGCTTGCTGAGTTGGAAACAAGCGCAAAAACCGCGCCAAAGCGGGTTTTTAAATGGAGGACTTGAAAGAGCTAAGAATTAGCCCAAAACAGCCAAGAAACAATAAGATCATGTGCTGAGGTCACTCCTCCAGGGACAGATAGGCTGCTCACAGCTCCCCACTCCCACTGGTGAACAAAGAAATGTCCTTCTATCCAAGTAAGGAAATGGGCAACACAGGAACTATTCTAAAGTCCACAATACAGAAATATCTGTATTAGGGACTACTCTTACTCAGGAAAGGTGGGAAAACAAGGATATTTTTTTTTGTTTTTTTTTCTTTTTTTAAACAGACAACAGAGAATGCACAGAAAATACTTTACACAGGCTAGCGCACTTGAGTGGGCAGCCTCAACAGTTAAATCAACAAAAGTGCAGGTATAACTTAAATGCAAAACACCAAGCTTAAATCTAGTAAAAGAGCAGTTTTTACTCGCTTTTCTGTGAGAATAGACAGTCACAAAGGTAAAGGCAGTAAAAGGTACTCATAATCTGGAAGCAGTCACTCTTTTTCATCTCTCTGCTGCTAGCACCACTCTACAGGGCCACGAGGAGTTTGCTGAGTCAGAAACAAGTGGAAAAACCGTGCCAAAGCAGGTTTTTAAACAGGGGACATGAAAGGGCTAGGAATTTGCCTGAAACGGCCAATAAACAACAAGATCTTGTACTTAGGTCACTCCTCCAGGGACAGATAGGCTGCTCAGAGCTCCCCACTCCCACTGGTGAACAAAGAAGTGCCCTTCTACCAAGTTACGAAATGGGCAACACAGGAACTATTCTAAAGTCCAGAATACAGCAATACCTTTAATAGGGACAATTCTAGCTCGGGAAAGGCGGGAAAAAAAAAGGATTTTTTTTTTCTTTTTTTTTTTTCTTTCTTTAAACAGGCAGCAGAGAATGTAGAGAAAATACTTTACTCAGGCTAGCACACTTGAGTGGGCAACATCAACAGTTAAATCAACAAAAAAGACAACTTTAAAGTGCAGGTATAACTTACATGCAAAAAACAAGCTTAAATCTAGTAAAAGAACAGTTTTTACTCGCGTTCCAGCGAGACTAGACAGTTGCAAAGGTAAAGGCAGTAAAAGGTACTTATAATCTGGTAGCAGTTACTCTTTTACGTCTCTCTGCTGCGAGCACCACTCTGCAGGACCACGAGGAGCTTGCTGAGTTGCAAACAAGCGCAAAAACCACGCCAAAGCGGATTTTTAAATGGGGGACTTGAAAGAGCTAGGAATTAGCCCAAAACGGCCAAATAAACAACAAGATCATTTGCTGAGGTCACTCCTTCAGGGACAGATAGGCTGCTCAGAACTCCCCACTCCCATTTTAAGTGGGTCCCTATCTACTTCCTCGCTGCCTGATAATCAAGTAAGTGACATTATTGACCGAGAATCCGGTCATTCTAATTCATCTTTACCTTGTAATCAACTAGGCTTGATTAATACTGATAGTTTGGGTGCTAAGCCCAAGACTGGCAATGCGAGTAATATATTTGCTACATCTGTGCCTTTAAACTTTCCCCTTCCGTACAAGAGCGCAGCACGCAAGCGCTCAGTCAGTCGGGGAAGGATGAAAAGAAAGATATCAGAGGGGACGCCAGAACGGAGAAGAAAAGCAAGAAATTGAACTGTTTATTTTTTAACTTATCATCTAAGACTTTTTCAGTGGATGAGCAATGTGTCTTAAATAAGGGTCTTTCATATATTCCTTCGAAAGGAAGTATGATATCAGATACCTTAATAGGCTTACGCCTGTTTGCACGAAAACTATCGCTGAGGATATTATACAAAAATAATACATCTGACAATGATGATTTTGATTTTAGAACTCTAATCTGTAAAAGGAAAAGCCTTTATGTACCTTCTATGCCACAGACAGTTGATTGTTTTGTACGTGCATGTGAATGCGACTTCTATGCTTACTATGAACATAAGAAACATAAAGGTGTTTTTGTTAATCTTAATTATGAACAAAGAAGTGCTTTGGATAACCTTTCTCGTGACACTGACTTAGTATTTAAACCAGCAGACAAGGGAGGGGGGGATAGTCGCCTTAGACACAACTACATACAAAGAGCTAATGTATAATATGCTGAATAATGATGAGGCATATAAAATCATAGATAAGTCAAAAGTAATTTCTATTGTCAGTTATGTGTATGATACCATATATGATCTATTAATGACTAGGTCTATAGATAAAGTGCTCTATGATTTTTTTAATTATAGATTCACCCCTCATTCCTGTTATTAAAGGATTACCGAAGCTACACAAAAATGAAGACCCCCCGCCATTACGACCAATAGTGTCAGGTGAAAATTGGGTTACGGAAAACATCTCTCATTAGGTACAGCATAAGTTAGGAACAATGGTTAATGCTATTCCTACCATCTTGAAAAATTTGTACAATCTCCTGGATGACTTAAAGCAAGACGTAGTAAGGGATAGTATTCATCGTAATACCTTACTAGTTACGATGGATATTAAAAGTTTATTTACTAGTATCCCTAATAACTATGGCTTAGATGCAATAAGAGACCACCTAGTCAAACTTGGTACTATGGATAGTAATGAAATAATGAATATTTGTTGCTTGTTAGATCTAATTTTGAATAACAACATTTTTTTGTTTGACAATAAGGTATATGCACAGACATGGGGAGTAGCCATGGGCACTCCCTGTGCCAATGCGTATGCCAATTTAGTAGTTTATAAATGGGAACAGGAGTTTATATTTGGAGATTGTAGGTTTGAAAACGTCATATTATACAGGCGTTTTGTAGACGACGTTTTGATGCTTTGGAATGGAAGCATGGACATGTTGGAGGACTTCATATGCTATATGAATTCTAGCACCACTTTTTTTCATTTCACATTTGAATGTTCCCCAATAAGTGCTAACTTCCTGGATATTACCATCACAAAGGAGAATGATAATAGCTTAACCACTACCCTGTACAGAAAATCTTGTTGGAAGAACAGTATACTTCATTATGATAGTTTACACCCACGTCATGTTTTCCGTAACATTGTAGAAGGTCAGATAGCTAGGATATATAGGTTATGTAGCAATGAGCAAGATGCCCTAGAGCTAATAGAACATCAAAGGGAATATTTTATAGATAGGGGTTATCCATCTGAATTAATTAATAGTGTACTAAAAACATACACACAAACACCAATATGTGCAAAGAAGAGAAGTTTTATTTCTTGCAAAGGGAGGAGTAATAAAGGTGTTGCATATGGAATTAAATACACCAATGATGTTGAACAGTTAATCAAAATTATCAGAGGTAATTGGAAGATATTATTACTGGATCCTTCTCTTATGCAGATAGTGGGGAAAAAACCCACCTTTAGATTTAGTAATTGCCTAAACATCAAAAGGATACTTTGTAAAGAAAAATTAGACACGGCCCCGGTTGATATAAGAACCAAAATTAAAAGAGGTACTTATGCATGTAATAGATGCTCACTATGCAAATATATTAAAAAGATCCAAGACCTTAATATTGTTGGTATTAATATGAATTTTAAACCAACATTTTATGCAACATGTGACACTAAAAATGTTATTTATTTAGCGACATGTAATCAATGCGATGCCTACTACGTAGGAATGACATCACGTAGGCTAAAGGACCGTGTCTATAATCATATATATGACATAAAGAAGAACAATCTTACAAATGCTTTAGCTACACATTGTCATGAAAAATCCCACCATAGCTTCAGCTTTTTGGTTTTACAAGTAGTTAATCCCAACAGAAGGGAAGGAGACCATCTAGGTACAATTGAAATGTTTGAATTGAGATGGATTTTGAGGCTTAAATCCCACGTTCCACCTGGACTCAATTCAGTAGTTAGTATCCATCCTGCCTTATTATGACCACCCAATACCTCTGATTTTTCTTAGTTTGTGTTCTCCATACACCGAATATCTTAAGTACTTCAATATGTTATATCACCATTCAACACATGTTGGTTCCCCCCCTTATAGGACTGATATCATATTATATCTTAATAGTTCTTGTTCCTTTTGATAGGTAAATATTGTGATATATATTGGTACTATATTAATAAATGCTTTTGATACAACAAAATAGTACCCTTTGATTAGTTTGGTATATATAAATATTAAATATAAAATTACGTAAAAATCCATATATAATTATCTACACATCTTTTATATAGTGAAGAATTGGCAATATTATTATTCATTCATTTATTGTAGCAGTTCATGACCAATTTTCGTAGGCACTTCAGCAGTTCCAATGAACTTGACCCTTGTGGAGACACGTGCCATTAAATCAGATAACTAAATAAAATAGTGAGCGTAACGTTATTTATAAATGAATATCTGTTGATATTTTGTTCTAGTTTGATATATTTTAATATTTCTATACAAACTGGTGTTGATCTAATGATGTTATTTGCGTATTGACAGGATATTTATGCATATCAAGTTATACTATTTTATACATTTTTAAACTATTTTAACATGTTCTTAGATTTCTGAACATATCAATATGAATGATGGAATAGTTCTAACAAATCTTATGATATTATTATTAGTTATGAAATGGACTTGCGCTACTCGGTCAAAAATTTCTGTTTGACTGACTACTAAGTAATGGTTCATAGGGGCTTTTAATAAAAGAAAGAAGTTATCATATTACAGGGTCGGCTATCGGCTATATTTGGTTTCGCTGATTAAGCCAGCGGACATTATAGTGACTCTTGAATGAATGGTTTTTGACATGTTGTTATTAATCTATTTCATTATATAAAGATCTGTATTAGATAATACTTTTGAATTTATGAATGATTTGAATGAAATATATAATACATACTATGATATATACTTGTATGAACAGCCTCTATATAAATACTATATAAATAGTTTTATAATGGAGACACAATGAATATATCATATAATCATTACTTTCGATCCTAGGATAGTGAACCTATTTCTATGAAAAAGAACTCTAAAATATAATATTAACTTTGATAATGGCCTTTTTTTGGATTTGATTTATGAGAAAAAGGCATTAGAAAGACGTTTTTAGTCTGTTGCTTTAATTAGTGAATTGATTGCAGAACTAATTAAATTATTATTGGTTATATAATTGATTAATTGATGCTTGCTTCTTGTATATAAACGGAGAGCCCCATTTATTTGATTGTAACCTGATGAAGTGCACCTGTGTGTGCATGAAAGCGCTCGTTCAACATTAAAC
Source organism: Protopterus annectens (assembly GCF_019279795.1). Taxonomy (NCBI): domain Eukaryota; kingdom Metazoa; phylum Chordata; order Ceratodontiformes; family Protopteridae; genus Protopterus; species Protopterus annectens. The sequence goes on from NC_056735.1 coordinate 398,211,583, forward strand.
TTTTTTACTTTTCATGGTGGTTCCTTGCAGTCTTTACTTTCAGCTCCCCACTCCCACTGGTGAACAAAGAAGCATCTTTCTATCCAAGTAAGGAAACGGGCAACACAGGAACTATTCTAAATGCAGAATACAGCAATACCTGTATTAGGGACTATTCTAGCTCAGGAAAGGTGGGAAAACAAGGATTTTTTTTGTTTTTTTCTATTTTTAAACAGGCATCAGAGAATGCACAGAAAATACTTTACACAGGCTAGCACACTTGAGTGGGCAGCCTCAACAGTTACATCAACAAAAAAGACAAAATTTAAAGTGCAGGTATAACTTAAATGTAAAAAACAAGCTTAAATCTAGTAAAAGAACAGTTTTTACTCACTTTCCAGCTAGAATAGACAGTCGCAAAGGTAAAGGCAGTAAAAGGTACTTATAATCTGGTAGCAGTCACTCCTTTTGGTCTCTCTGCTGCTAGCACCACTCTGCAGGACCACGAGGAGCTTGCTGAGTTGGAAACAAGTGCAAAAACCGTGCAAAAGCGGGTTTTGAAATGGAGGACTTGAAAGAGCTAGGAATTAGCCCAAAACAGCCAAGAAACAAGATCATGTGCTGAGGTCACTCCTCCAGGGACAGATAGGCTGCTCACAGCTCCCCACTCCCACTGGTGAACAAAGAAATGTCCTTCTATCCAAGAAAGGAAACAGGCAACACAGGAACTATTCTAAAGTCCAGAATACAGCAATGCCTGTATTAGGGACTATTCCAGCTCAGGAAAGGCGGGAAAACAAGGATATATATATTTTTTTTTTTTTTAAACAGGCAACAGAGAATGCACAGAAAATACTTTACACAGGCTAGCGCACTTGAGTGGGCAGCCTCAACAGTTAATTCAACAAAAAAGGCAAACTTTAAAGTGCAGGTATAACTTAAATGCATAAAAACAAGCTTAAATCTAGTAAAAGAGCAGTTTTTACTCACTTTTCAGCGGGAATAGACAGTTGCAAAGGTAAAGGCAGTAAAAGGTGCTTATAATCTGGTAGCAGTCACTCTTTTTCACCTCTCTACTGCTAGCACCAATCTGTAGGCCACGAGGAGCTTGCTCAGTTGGAAACAAGTGTAAAAACCGTGCCAAAGCGGGTTTTTAAACAGGGGGCTTGAAAAAGCTAGGAATTAGCCCAAAGTGGCCAATAAACAATAAGATCTTGTGCTGAGGTGACTCCACCAGGGACAGATAGGCTGCTCAAATTTCCTCACTCCCACTGGTGAACAAAAAAGCGTCCTACTATCCAAGTAAGGAAATGGGCAACACAGGAACTATTCTAAAGTCCAGAATATAGCAACACCTGCATTAGGGACTATTCTAGCTGAGGAAAGGCGGGAAAACGAGGATTTTTTTTTCTTTTTTTAAACAGGCAACAGAGAATGCAAGGAAAATACTTTACACAGGCTAGCACACTTGACTGGGCAGCCTCAACAGTTAAATCAACAAAAATGTCAAACTTTAAAGTGCAGTTATAACTTAAATGCAAGAAACAAGCTTAAATCTAGTAAAAGAGCAGTTTTTACTCGCTTTTCTGTAAGAATAGACACACACAAAGGTAAAGGCAGTAAAAGGTACTCATAATCTGGTAGCAGTCATTCTTTTTCATCTCTCTGCTGCTAGCACCACTCTGCAGGACCACAAGGAGTTTGTGGAGTCAGAAACAAGCGGGAAAACCATGCCAAAGCGGGTTTTTAAACAAGGGACATGAAAGAGATAGGAATTTGCCCAAAATGGCCAATAAACAACAAGATCTTGTGCTTAAGTCACTCCTCCAGGGACAGATAGGCTGCTCAAAGCTCCCCACTACCACTGGTGAACAAAGAAGTGTCCTTCTATCCAAGTAAGGAAATGGGCAACACAGGAACTATTCTAAATGCAGAATACAGCAATACCTGTAATAGCAACTATTCTAGCTCAGGAAATGTGGGAAAACAAGGATATTTTTTTGTGTTTTTTTTCTTTTTTAAACAGGCAAAAGAGAATGCACAGAAAATACTTTATACAGAATAGCACACTTGAGTGGGCAGCCTCAAGAGTTAAATCAACAAAAAAGACAAACTTTAAAGTGCAGGTATAACTTAAATGCAAAAAACAAGCTTAAATCTAGTAAAATAGCAGTTTTTACTTACTTTTCTGTGAGGATAGACAGTCAGAAAGGTAAAGGCAGTAAAAGGTACTTATAATCTGATAGCAGTCACTCTTTTTCATCTCTCTGCCTCTAGCACCACTCTGCAGGACCACAAGGAGCATGCTGAGTTGGAAACAAGTGCAAAAACCGTGCCAAAGTGGGTTTTTAAACAGTGGACTTGAAAGAGCTAGGAATTAGACCAAAACTGCCAATAAACAGCAAGATCTTGTGCTGAGGTCAATCCTCCAGGGACAGATAGGCTGCTCAAAGCTCCCCACTCCCACTGGTGAACAAAGAAGTGTCCTTCTATCCAAGTAAGGAAATGGGCAACACAGGAACTATTCTAAAGTCCAGAATACAGCAATACCTGTATTAGGGACTATTCTAGCTCAGGAAAGGTGGGAAAACAAGGATTTTTTTTTTCTTTTTTTAAACAGGCAACAGAGAATGCACAGAAAATACTTTACACAGGCTAGCACACTTGAGTGGGCAGCCTCAACAGTTAAATCAACAAAAAAGACAAACTTTAAAGTGCAGGTATAATTTAAATGCAAAAAACAAGCTTAAATCTGGTAAAAGAGCAGTTTTACTAGCTTTCCAGCGAGAATAGACAGTCACAAAGGTAAAGGCAGTAAAAGGTACTTTAGCAGTCACTCTTTCTGGTCTCTCTGCTGCTAGCAGCACTCTGCAGGACCATGAGGAGCTTGCTGATTTGGAAACAAGCACAAAAAATGCGCCAAAGCGGGTTTTTAAACGGGGGACTTGAAAGAGCTAGGAATTAGCCCAAAACGGGCAATAAAAAACAAGATCATGTGCTGAGGTCACTCCTCCAGGGACAGAAAGGCTGCTCAAAACTCCCCACTCCCACTGGTGAACAAGGAAGCGTCCCTTCTATCCAAGTAAGGAAACAGGCAACACAGGAACTATTCTAAAGTCCAGAATGCAGCAATACCTGTGGTAGGGACTATTCTAGCTCAGGAAATGCGGGAAAACAAGTTTTTTTTTTTGTTTTTTTTCTTTTTTTAAACTGGCAACAAGAATGCACAGAAAATACTTTACACAGGCTAGCACACTTGAGTGGGCAGCCTCAACAGTTAAGTCAACAAAAAAGACAAACTTTAAAGTGCAGGTATAACTTAAATGAAAAAACAAGCTTAGATCTAGTAAAAGAGCAGTTTTTACACGCTTTTTGGCTAGAATAGACAGTCGCAAAGGTAAAGGCAGTAAAAGGTACTTATAATCTGGTAGCAGTCACTCCTTTTGGTCTCTCTGCTGCTAGCACCACTCTACAGGACCACGAGGAGCTTGCTGAGTCAGAAACAAGTGCAAAAACTGCACCAAAATGGGTTTTTAAACAGGGGACTTGAAAAAGCTAGGAATTAGCCCAAAACGGGCAATAAACAACAAGATCTCTTGCTGAGGTCAGTCCTCCAGGGACAGATAGACTGCTCAGACCTCCCCACTCAAACTGGCGAACAAAGAAGCTACCGTATATCCAAGTAAGGAAATGGGCAACACAGGAACTATTCGAAAGTCCAGAGTCAAGCAATACCTGTATTAGGGACTATTCTAGCTCAGGAAAGGCGGGAAAACAATGATATTTTTTTTTCTTTTTTTTTTTTTTCTTTTTTTAAACAGGCAACAGAGAATGCACAGAAAATACTTTACACAGGCTAGCGCACTTAAGTGGGCAGCCTCAACAGTTAAATCAACAAAAGACAAACTTTAAAGTGCAGGTATAACTTAAATGCAAAAAAAAGCTTAAATCTAGTAAAAGTGCAGTTTTTACTTGCTTTTCCATGAGAATAGAGAGTCGCAAAGGTAAAGGCAGTAAAAGTTACTTATAATGTGGGAGCAGTCACTCTTTTTCATCTCTCTGCTGCTAGCACCACTCTGCCGGACCATAAGGAGTTTGCTGAGTCGGAAACAAGCAGAAAAAACGTGCCAAAGTGGGTTTTTAAACAGGGGACATGAAAGAGCTAGGAATTTGCCCAAAACAGCCAATAAACAACAAGATCTTGTGCTGAGTTCACTAATCCAGGGACAGATAGGCTGCTCAAAGCTCCTCACACCCACTGGAGAACAAAGAAGCATCCTTCTATCCAACTAAGGAAACGGGCAACACAGGAACTATTCTAAAGTCCAGAATACAGCAATACTTGTATTAGGGACTATTCTAGCTCAGGAAAGGCGGGAAAACAAGGATATTTTTTTTTTGTTTTTTTCTTTATTAAACGGGCAACAGAGAATTCACAGAAAATACTTTACATAGGCTAGCACACTTGAGTGGGCAGCCTTAACATTTAAATAAACAAAAAAGACAAACTTTAAAGTGCAGGTATAACTTAAATGCCAAAAAACAAGCTTAAATCTAGTAAAAGAGCAGTTTTTACTTTTTTTCTGGCGAGAACAGACAGTCACAAAGGTAAAGGCAGTAAAAGGTACTTATAATCTGGTAGCAGTCACTCTTTTTCATCTGTCTGCTGCTAGCACCACTCTGCAGGACCACGAGGAGCTTGCTGAGTTGGAAACAAGTGTAAAAACTTCACTCTTTTTCATCTGTCTGCTGCTAGCACCACTCTGCAGGACCACGAGGAGCTTGCTGAGTTGGAAACAAGTGTAAAAACTGCGCCATAGTGGGTTTTTAAACAGGGGACTTGAAAGAGCTAGGAATTATCCCAAAACGGCCAATAAACAACAAGATCTTGTGCTGAGGTCACTCCTCCAGTCCAGGGACAGATAGACTGCTAAGAGCTCCCCACTCCCACTGCGGAACAAAGAAGCATCCTTCTATCCAAGTAAGGAAATGGGCAACCCAGGAACTATTCTAAAGTCCAGAATACAGCAATACCTGCATTACGGACTATTCTACCTCAGGAAAAGCAGGAAAACAAGCATATTTATTTTTGTTTTTTTTTTTCTTTTTTTAAACAGGCAACATAGAATGCACATAAAATACTTTACACAAGCTAGCACACTTGAGTGGGCAGCCTCACCATTTTAATCAACAAAAAAGACTAACTTTAAAGTGCATGTATAACTTAAATGCAAAAAACAAGCTTAAATCTAGTAAAAGAGCAGTTTTTACTCACTTTTCGGTGAGAATAGACAGTCGCAAAGGTAAAGGCCATAAAAGGTAGTTATAATCTGGTAGCAGTCACTTTTTTTCATCTCTCTGCTGCTAGCACCACTCTGCAGGACCACGAGGGACTTGCTGAGTCGGAAACAAGTGCAAAAACTGCGCCAAAGTGGGTTTTTAAACAAGGGACTTGAAAGAGCTAGGAATTAGTCCAAAATGGCCAAGAAACAGCAAGATCGTGTGCTGAGGTCACTCCTCCAGGTTTAGATAGGCTGCTCAAAGCTCCCCACTCCCACTGGTGAACAAAAAAGCTTCCTTCTATCCAAGTAAGGAAATGGGCAACACAGGAACTATTCTAAAGTCCAGAATACAGCAATACCTGTATTAGGTACTATTCTAGCTCAGGAAAGGCGAAAAAACAAGGATTTTTTTTTTGTTTTTTTCTTTTTTTTAAACTGGAAACAGAGAATGCACAGAAAATACTTTACACAGGCTAGCACACTTGAGTGGGCAGCCTCAACAGTTAAATCAACAAAAAGGACAAACATTAAAGTGCAGGTATAACTTAAATGCAAAAAACAAGCTTAAGTCTAGTAAAAGAGCAGTTTTTACTCACTTTCCAGCTAGAATAGAAAGTCGCAAAGGTAAAGGCAGTAAAAGATGCTTATAATCTGGTAGCAGTCAATCTTTTTCATCTCTCTGCTGCTAGCTCCACTCTGCAGGAACACGAGGAGCTTGCTGAGTTGGAAAAAAGTGAAAAACTGTGCCAAAGCAGGTTTTTAAACAGGCTATTTGAAAGAGCTAGGAATTAGCCCAAAACAGCCAATAAACAAGATCTTGTGCTTAGGTCACTCCTCCAGGGAAAGATAGGCTGCTCAAAGCTCCCCACTCCCACTGGTGAACAAAGAAGCGTCCTTCTATCCATGTAAGGAAATGGGCAACACAGGAACTATTCTAAAGTCCAGAATACAGCAATACCTGTAATAGGGACTATTCTAGCTCAGGAAAGGTGGGAAAACAAGGGTTTTTTTTTTTTTTCTTTTTTTAAACAGGCAGAGAATGCACAGAAAATACTTTACACAGGCTAGCACACTGGAGTGGGCAGCCTCAACAGTTAAATCAACAAAAAAGACCATCTTTTTTTTCAAAACAGGTTTATTGTTTTAACATACAAGAGAAATATCATAACAATTTTATACAAGTAATTAAAAATAGATATGATTATAACATTCAACAAAACAACTAAAGTATTTACAAAGACATCCACTACAATCAGATCAATTAATTAAACTAAAATACCATGCTATTGAAATTAGGATTTTTTTAACAAATTTTGTAAATTATCCCATACAATATAATAAGATGTTTTTCTAGTTGTTCTTGACCTAATTGTGTTCATTTCCATATGGCACACTATAATCATAACATTTTTAAATTCATTAAACGAAGGAGGTGTATCTGAAATCCAATTTCTGGTTATTATTTTCCTAGCCACTGCTAGAATAGACCATAACAAGGGAAGCTTAACCTTTTTAACACTTTGAGGTACAGGTGTGTTGAATAATATAAGAGATTTAGAAATAATGAAATTATCTGTAAAAAGAGCCTGCAAAAATTCATTAATTGACTTCCAGTATTCTTTCAATTTTATACAGTCATAAAACATATGAGCCCAGCAAACATTAATTTCTACATTACATCTCTTACATAGATTATCTTTATTATTTATTTTATTCATCATCAAAGGTGTATAAAAAGATCTATGTAAAAATTTCCATGTATAAAGTCTCCAGACAATGGAAGACATAGTTCTATAGGCAGATTCCAATATATATTGTTTATCTTGTTGATTTGGTGGGTCCCCATTAATAGAAGTGAAATAATTCCAGTATGTATCTACACTGTAAAAGGTTTCTTGTCTGATAATTTTATGTATGTATGAAAGTTTACCTTTATCAGAAACTTTATGTTGTAAATTTAATATCAAGTAATCAATCAGTGTTGGAATAGATTCTTTAACTGTTATAGACATTAGATCTATTTTATTAATGAGATGTTGTCTAAAGGTCGGAACCTCTAACCAGCAAGTTTCTCTTAGATCAAATTCTTGTTTTAAGAAATCTAGATTTTTAACTTTATTATCAGATATCAACTGATACCAGTACTTTAGATCATTATCTATAGCTAAATGAGTTCCTTCAGAAGTAGATGACAAAAGCATACCCTGAGTATACATTATAGGGAATATAATAAGATTCCATTCCCTATACTTAGGGTGCATGAATATAAAGTTACGATAGCTAATAATAATATTTAATGGGTAACAAACCATATGTTTAGGTGTAATAGGTGAAGTACAAAATTCCTTTAGTAACCATAACATGGAGTTATTTACAATCATATTTTTATGTGTTAAGGAGATTTTCATGAAGTGCATACTAATTAGTTCCCAATAATCTTTCCATTTTGCGACATATGACTGATCTATTAATAAAGTAATAACTTTTACAATAGAAGAGATAGTATATAAATTAAAGTCTGGAAAAGAAATACCCCCTTGAGACCAGCTATTAGTATGTTTCTTTAATGCAATCCTAGGTCTATTAGGTGCCCATAGAAAATTTAACACTAGTGTATTCAGTTTCTTGATAATTATTTTTGTAGGTGGAAGTATTATTGATTGTATTAAGTATAAAATCTTGGGGAATATTATCATTTTAATAATTGTAAGTCTCTCCTCCATAGTAAAAAACATATTATTCCAGGTATTAAAAAGATTTTGTATATTAAGAAAACAGGTATTATAATTATTATATATAATAGATTTAATATCTTTAGATAGTATTATACCTAAATATGTTATCTGACCTGAATTGGGTACATATTTAGTAAAATCACTAATGAGAATATTTTTTGTGTATATATAGGTAGTATTTTAGTTTTTTCTTCATTGAATATTAAACCAGAAATACTTTTAAAATTCATCATTTTATCAAATAGAGATTGCATAGAAGAATTAGATCCTGCTGATGTAATTAGAACATCATCTGCAAAAAGTTGAATTTTGGATGTTGTATTTTCATCTATTTCAAAACCCTCTATGTCAGTACTGTTTCTGATCAAATTAGCCCAAGGCTCCATTACTAAAGTGAACAATAGTGGAGAAAGTGGACATCCTTGTTTTGTACCTTTAAAAATGGGTATTTTTTTTGTGAAACATATGTTCCTACCTTAATATAAGCCAATGTTCCTTTGTATAAATGTTCAATTAGATTTACAAATGCTTCTGAGAAGTTTGTGCACTTCAGTAAGGTAAACAGATAGTCCCAACTTACTGAATCAAATGCTGAACTTATATCAAGACTAATAAGTGTTAAATCTTTCTTTTTTCCTATTTGCAAAATCAATTAATGTTAATGTTCTTCTTATATTATCAAAAGTATTTCTATTTACAATGAAGCTGGTCTGATCTATATCTATAATGCCAGGGATGATTGTCTTCAATCTATCAACAAAAATACTCATAAACATTTTATAATCAACATTAAGTAATGAGATGGGCCGATATGAAGTACATCTAGTTGGATCTTTATTAGGTTTTAAAATTGGCAAAATAAATGTATATTGCCAAGATGGGGGGGGGTTATTAACTCAGTTTGGGCCAAAATAAAAACCTTATGTATTAATGAATTTGTACTTTTAGAAAGGATTTTATATATCTCTGGTATAATACCATCATTATCCGGTGCTTTGTTTGATTTAAGCTTATTTATTTGTGTAATAACCTCTGTATATTAAATACTTTTGTCCAATAGTTTAATCTGTTGTTTATTAAGCTTTTTATTCATGTTTGTGGTTATAAACTCCTTTATTTTATCTTTAGGTTCCATGTTAATGTTATTATGGTTAATTTTGTGAAAGTGATTTCTAAATTCATCTAGTATTTCTGGTATACTAGAAACATTCTTCTTTTTCCTTAGAGAAAAGATTTCTTTGATATGGTTTTGTTTATTCAACCTTTTTGTTTTATTATTAAGTCTATGTAAGTATTTGGGGCTTATTGAATAAGACAAAAACTTGTATTTCTCTAAAGTTATTTTAACTTTGAGTTAAAATTTCTTTGTATTTCTCATTTAGTTTGTTTATTTCTTCAATAACTTTCTTGTCCATAATATTTTCTTTATTATTATGTTTATAAGAGTCTAATTTACTTTGAATATCTAACAATTCCTTATCCCAAGATTTCCTTTTATTATTATAGCATCTGATACTTTGTCCATATAGATATGATTTTAAGGCATCCCAAACATAGACAATGGAGACTTCAGGAGTATTATTTATGTCTAAAAAATGTTTTACTTCTGAAAGTATATATTCTTTATAGTCTTTTAGTTGAGTTAAGTATGCTGGTATCCTTTTGATCTGAACATTATGAGTATTTTTATCATGAATTCAAAAACAATTGAATTATGATCAGATATAGGACATGAAATGATTTTGGAATTAATTAAATCTGTTACCATCTGGTTAGAAATAAAGACCCTATCTATTTTTGAATAAGTTTTGTATCTGTTAGAAAAAAAGGTGTATGGTAATGATTTTGAATCTGATTATTAATATCATTCAAATGATAAGAATTAGCAAAATCATTTAAATGTTTTGCATTAGATGTAATTCTTCTTTTTCCTATAGTGGTAGTATCACTTTCATGTAGTATACAATTAAAGTCACCAGCTAAAATAATATCTCCTATAGAGAATGATATGATCTTATCAAGATGATGTTTCACTGTATTAATACCAATTCCAGGTATCCAATATACATTAGTGTAAGTCTTCCCATTAATTTGTATTGTAACCATACAAAACATTCCTTTGTCATCCTGATAAGACTTAATGGTTTTAGGAATGGGCATACTTTTATTCCATAAAATAGCCACTCCTCTTTTTTTCTGAGTGTGCTCTGAACTAACCAATACTGTATATTTGTTTGTGGCTAGTTTATCAATATCTTTTTTCAAGAGATGGGTTTCTTGCAGGAAGACTAAGTTGGCCTTATGTAAATTAATGTATCTTATTAGGCTTGCCCTTTTACACGGATTATTCAATCCATTAATGTTTAAAGAAATTCCTTTTAAAGATGTCATTTGGCATTTTTAAAACTTAAGAATCTTATGATCAAAATAACAAATAACAACATAAGTAATGTTACATCTCCTCCTTTAGGTGTACCTTTAAATATAGCTGTATTTATTGAATCTCTTATGGAATTTTGTATAGGATTCAATTTTGTTTGTAGTGACAATGAGTGTACAAAATATATTGTGGATGTCACAACTATATACATATAACAATGAACAAGTGAAAATAATGTAAGGATTAAACCTTGCATCCAGCCTGGAGTTAAAAACTCCAACTTAGAGTAGTATTTACCACTCAAGTTAACCCCTACCCTAAGCAGCAGTACCTCAGCTACCACCTTATCAATTTAATACTGGTTATATTTAACTTAAATTAACAGCTTTCAATTCAATTATCTAGCAAGACAAGACTACACATTTGATAAAACAGCATCATATAAACTAAAATAAACTTTTTTTTTAAAAACTATTCATACTACTATATACATCTATGTAATATAATACACTTGTATTCAAATAGCATTCAAATAATCTTGATATTAGGAACCAAGAGGAGAGAGAGAAATAAAAGACGTGAAAGAGGGAGAGAGTGAAAGAAAGAGAGAGAAAAAAAAAAAAGAAGGCATATTTACATATTAATTTATTCAAAGTATGTAAAAATAAGTTCTAACATTCATTTAAATCAAAAACTTTGGCTAATATGGTTCAGACATTACATATATTAAGATGCATCTATTTTCTGTCATGTAAATGCAGTCAACAGCTTCCAAAAAAAAACCTTGAATTGCTTGTATATGAGCATTTTACTCATACTCATTATTGTCAATAGAATAAAATATTATATTTATAGAAATTGTTATAAATCATACTGCATAGTTATGCAAATTCTCAGAAACACTTGTATTATTGTAAAAGAAGCCATCTGTATTTTGTATGTCTATACTACTGCTTTAAAATATATCACATGACAATTTCTTCCAGAATAGAGTTATAAAGTTATTTATGCTTGTCAATCAGATGAATTAAATGAGTTATAGTAATGTATATGTTTGGAACATAAGTTTTAACACAGATTAGTATGCTGCAGTCAAGTAGATTTTCAAAAACACTTGAATAAATGTTTCATTTTCTATGCCTTCTAAAATAAGACATTTACTTACTACAAGAAACTGCATCATTTAAAATCATTATAACTGATATATTTTATGAATTATAACATAGATATTTAAGTAATTATATAAAATAACTCACATTTAGATGTTAAAGAGTTCATTTTCCTTCACATAGTCGCATTTGCATCAGTTCTACTTCCTGGTAGAATGTTCTTCCTGAATCTGCGATGTGTCAGTGTGATATCGGGTCAAAGGTCAAATTGACTGCTTTCAGCTTCTCTGTGAGAATTCTGAGAGTTGAAGCTTTTGAAACAACTCAAGGACACTGTTTATGAGGTAGCCCACATCCCAGATTGTCTCCCTTAACATTTTGGCAGGAAACATGTTAAAAACTAGTGACAAACATTCATTTAGCAGTGTAAATGCATCTAAACATGACAAAACCTTTGCAGTGTATTTTACAGGTTATTACAGCCTCTATGTAAGTGAAATTAAGCCCAAAGTTATTAATAAGTAATAAAACTCAATATTATTTACTGTGTCTATATGATCAAAAGCATTTCTATATATTAATATGAAAAAAAAATAAAGAGAAAGAATAAAGAAAAGAAAAAGAGAGTAGAAAATAAAAGAGTGTAAAGCAGAAATAAAAAAAATGTAAGAGAAAGCTATAAGAAGTATATACAATGGAATATTATTTACTGTTTATATTAATAGAGTTAAAAATAAAACATATTATTTACTATTATTTAGTTCTAATTATTATTAGTTAAAGCATGACAGATTATTTACAAACAAGCATAAGCAGTATAATCAAAAAAGTACAATTAGGAATAGCATTTGAAGAACATATAAACTTTTTACAAGGAATAAATATATTATTCCATTTATCATATTTTCATTACTCTTCTCTCCCTGCCCTCCCCCACCCTTTACCCACTACATAATCTAAATACAATGTCATTGTTTAAACAAAGAAAAGAAGAAAAGGAGAAGAAAAAGAGAAAAAAATGTATCAAATTACTGACCTTACTTCTCTTTTTCAGAAAGAGAAACAAATTGAATAATAGCTTGTTATTAGTTCCTCAGATATTTTGACTGGTTATGAAACAAAACATTTCTTTGCACACAGAGAATAACTTTGATTAAATCTTTTTCAGAATATTTGTGGTTTTCTGGAAATGCAGGAACTATATTTAAAAAGATTAATAATGAAGTAAAATGATGAGAGAAAAGAAAGAAAAAACATAGAACAAATCATTTTTTTTTAGTCTCTTCTTCTTCTCTGAAGTCTTCCACGAAGTTTCAGTTGCCAGTCTCTTTAATGAAGGACTAGCCCATTCCATTTCCTCTATTTTATCTAAAATCTTATTTTTTTTGATAAACAATAAAGCAGAGTCTAAGTCATCAAAAATTTTAGGACCATCAGGAAGGAAGATTTTTAGCTTGGCAGGAAACAGAAGGTATGTTTTAAACTGTGTTTTTTTAAGCTCCCTTATTAGTGGCAGAAAAACTTTTCTTTTAGCTATTACCAAGGAAGAATAGTCATTGTCAAAACGCACAGTTGTCTCATTAATCTTAACAGGAGCTTTAGCCCAAGCAGATTTAAGAACCATCTCTTTATCAAAAGATGATAGAAATCTAACTATAACTGATCTAGGATAGTTTTTGTTAGAGTTAGTATTAGCTATAGATCTATGTGCTCTTCGATACCAAAAGAGAATGCTTCTGGTAAGTCTAAAGTTTTAGGGAGCCATGTTGTTAAAAAGTAATATTGTTACCTTCAATATTTTCTGGCAGTCCAAAAATCCTAATGTTATTAAGCCTAGGTCTATTTTCCAGGTCATCCAGCTTGGTTTGTAAATGTGTATTTTGTTTCAGCAGAAACTCAATGTTGATTTCCTCTTCTTGGATTCTATTTTCCATGTCATTCACAGCTTCTTCTATGCCTGTCATCTGGATCTTCTGTTGTTGCAGGTCTATATGTAACAAGTCTATTTGTTTTGTAGTTTTTTCTATGAAGGTATCTATTTTAGTATCCATTTTATCCATCTTAGCAGTAAGTTGCTGGATTATAGTTATCAGAGACTGAAGTTCTTTCTTGATGTTGGAGTCTTGAGAATTTGTCTTACTGGAACTCATTTCAGACTGATAAACTGACAGGAAAATTTCCAAAGTGATTTCTGACAGGAATATTGTTAAAATTTCCTTTCTTTTTTAGATATAGTTCAAGAACTATATAAAACAAACATATTTAGAAAGAAAATTACTTCAAAAATTTTTTTAAGTAATTAATTCCTGTCAGTGTAATGAAATTGGTGGAGCTGAAGAAATCTGCTGCTATCCTGTGTTCATCCTTGGCCACGCCCCCCAAAGACAAACTTTTAAGTGCAGGTATAACTTAAATGCAAAAAAAACAAGCTTAAATCTGGTAAAAGAGCAGTTTTTACTCGCTTTCCAGTGGGAATAGACAGTCGCAAAGGTAAAGGCAGTAAAAGGTACATATATTCTGTTAGCAGTCACTCTTTCTGGTCTCTCTGCTGCTAGCAGCACTCTAAAGGACCACGAGGAGCTTGCTGATTTGGAAACAAGCACAAAAAATGCGCCAAAGCGGGTTTTTAAACGGGGGACTTGGAAGAGCAAGGAATTAGCCCAAAACGGGCAATAAAAAAACAAGATCATGTGCTGAGGTCACTCCTCCAGGGACAGAAAGGCTGCTCAAAACTCCCCACTCCCACTGGTGAACAAGGAAGCGTCCCTTCTATCCAAGTAAGGAAACGGGCAACACAGGAACTATTCTAAAGTCCAGAATGCAGCAATACCTGTGTTGGGACTATTCTAGCTCAGGAAATGCGGGAAAACAAGGGGTTTTTTTTTGTTTTTTTCTTTTTTTAAACTGGCAACAAGAATGCACAGAAAATACTTTACACAGGCTAGCACACTTAAGTGGGCAGCCTCAACAGTTAAGTCAACAAAAAAGACAAACTTTAAAGTGCAGGTATAACTTAAATGAAAAAACAAGCTTAGATCTAGTAAAAGAGCAGTTTTTACATGCTTTTTGGCTAGAATAGACAGGCACAAAGGTAAAGGCAGTAAAAGGTACTTATAATCTGGTAGCAGTCACTCTTTTTTGTCTCTCTGCTGGTAGCACCACTCTGCAGGACCACGAGGAGCTTGCTGAGTCAGAAACAAGCGCATAAACCGCGGCAAAGCGGGTTTTTAAACAAGGGACTTGAAAGAGCTATGAATTTGCCCAAAATGGCCAATAAACAACAAGATCTCTTGCTGAGGTCAGTCCTCCAGGGACAGTCAGGCTGCTCAGAGCTCCCCACTCCCACTGGTGAACAAAGAAGCATCTGTCTATCCAAGTAAGGAAATGGGCAACACAGGAACTATTCTAAAGTCCGGAGTCAAGCAATACCTGTATTAGGGACTATTCTAGCTCATGAAAGGCGGGAAAACAACGATATATATATTTTTTCTTTTTTTAAACAGGCAACAGAGAATGCACATAAAATACTTTACACAGGCTAGCGCACTTCAGTGGGCAGCCTCAACAGTTAAATCAACAAAAAAGACAAACTTTAAAGTGCAGGTATAATTTAAATGCAAACAAAACAAGCTTAAATCTAGTAAAACAGCAGTTTATACTCGATTTTCGGTGAGAATAGACAATTACAAAGGTAAAGGTAGTAAAAGGTAATTATAATCTGGTAGTAGTCACTCTTTTTCATCTCTTTGCTGCTAGCACCACTAAGCAGGACCACGAGGAGCTTGCTGAGTCGGAAACAAACCCATAAACTGCGGCAAAGTGGGTTTTTAAACAGGGGACTTGAAAGAGCTAGGAATTAGCCCAAAATGGCCAATAAACAATAAGATCTTGTGCTGAGGTCACTCCTCTAGGGACAGTTAGGCTGCTCAAAGCTCCCCACTCCAACTGGTGAACAAAGAAGCTTCCTTCTATCCAAGTAAGGAAATGGGCAACGCAGGAACTATTCTAAAGTCCAAAATATAGCAATACCTAATTCTAGCTCAGGAAAGGTGTGAAAACGAGGATATTTTTTTTTTTGTTTTTTTTCTTTTTTTAAACAGGCAATAGAGAATGCACAGAAAATACTTTACACAGGCTGAAGCACTTGAATGGGCAGCGTCAACACTTAAATAAAAAAAAGACAAACTTTAAAGTGCAGGTATAACTTAAATGAAAAAACAAGCTTAAATCTAGTAAAAGAGCAGTTTTTATTCACTTTTCGCGAGAACAGACAGTTGCAAAGGTAAAGGCAATAAAAGGTACTTATAATCTGATAGTAGTCACTCTTTTTCATCTCTCTGCTGCTAGCACCACTCTGCAGGACCACAAGGAGTTTGCTGTGTCAGAAACAAGCGCAAAAACTGCACCAAAATGGGTTTTTAAACATGGAACTTGAAAGAACTAGGAATTAGCCCAAAATGGCCAATAAGCAACAAGATCATGTGCTGAGGTAGATAGGCTGCTCAGAGCTCCCCACTCCCGCTGGTGAACAAAGAAGCTTCCTTCTATCCAAGTAAGGAAATGGGCAACACAGGAACTATTCTAAAGTCCAGAATACAGCAATACCTGTATTAGAGACTATTCTAGCTCAGGAAAGGTGGGAAAACAAAGATATATTTTTTTGTTTTTTTCTTTTTTTAAACAGACAATAGAGAATGCACAGAAAATACTTTACACAGGCTAGCGCACTTGAGTGGGCAGCCTCAACAGTTAAATAAAAAAAAAAAGACAAACCTTAAAGTGCAGGTATAACCTAAGTGCAAAAAATAAGCTTAAATCTAGTAAAAGAGCAGTTTTTACTCGCTTTTCGTCGAGAATAGACAGTCACAAAGGTAAAGGCAGTAAAAGGTACTTATAATCTGGTAGCAGTCACTCTATTCATCTATATGCTGCTAGCACCACTCTGCAGGACCACGAAGAGCTTGCTGAGTCGGAAACAAGTGCAAAAATCATGCCAAAGCGGGTTTTTAAACAGGGGACTTGAAAGAGCTAGGAATTAGCCTAAAAAACAACAAGATCATGTGCTGAGGTCACTCCTCCAGTGATAGAAAAGCTGCTCAAAGTCCCCACTCCCACTGGTGAACAAAGAAGTTTCCTTCTATCCAAATAAGGAAATGGGCAACACAGTTACTATTCTAAAGTCCAGAATACAGCAATACTCATATTACGGAATATTCTAGCTCAGGAAAGGTGGGAAAACAAGGATATTTTTTTTTTTTTTTAAGCAGGCAACAGAGAATGCACAGAAAATCCTTTACACCAGCTAGAGCACTTGAGTGGGCAGCCTCAACAGTTAAATCAAAAAAAAGACAAACTTTAAAGTGCAGGTATAACTTAAATGCTAAAAAACAAGTTTAATCTAGTAAAAGAGCAGGTTGTAATCTCTTTTCGGTGAGAATAGACAGTCGCAAAGGTAAAAGCAGTAAGAGGTACTTAAAACCTAGTAGCAATCATTGTTTTTCATCTCTCTACTGCTAGCACCACTCTGCAGGACCATGAAGAGCTTGCTCAGTTGGAAACAAGAGCAAAATCCATGCCAAAGCAGGTTCTTAAACAGGGGAATTGAAAGAGCTAGGAATTAGCCCAAAATGGCCAATAAACAACCAGATCTTGTGCTGAGGTCACTCCTCTAGGGACAGATAGGCTGATCAAAGCTCCCCACTCCCACTGGTGAACAAAGAAGCTTCCTTATACCCAAGTAAGGAAATGAGTAACCCAGGAACTATTCTAAAGTCCAGAATACAGCAATACCTGTATTAGGGACTATTCTAGCTCAGGAATGGCGGGAAAATAATATTTTTTTTTGTTTTTTTCTTTTTATAACAGGCAAAAGAGAAAGCACAGAAAATACTTTACACAGGCGAGCACACTTGAATGGGCAGCCTCAACACTTTAATCAACAAAAAAGACAAACTTTAAAGTGCAGGTATAACTTAAATGAAAACATAAGGTTAAATCTAGTAAAATAGCAGTTTTTACTCTCTTTTCTGCAAGAATAGACAGTCGCAAAGGTAAAAGCAGTAAGAGGTACTTATAACCTAGTAGCAATCACTCTTTTTTGTCTCTCTGCTGCTAGCACCACTCTGCAGGACCATGAAGAGCTTGCTTAGTCAGAAACAAGTGCAAAAACCACACCAAAATGGGTTTTTAAACAGGGGACTTGAAAGAGATAGGAATTAGCCCAAAACGGCTAATAAACAACAAGATCTTGTGCTGAGGTCAGTCCTCCAGGGACAGATAGGCTGCTCAGAGCTCCACACACCCACTGGTGAACAAAGAAGCTTCCTTCTATCCAAGTAAGGAAATGGGCAACACAGGATTTATTCTAAAGTCCAGAGTACAGCAGTACCTGTATTAGGGACTATTCTAGCTCAGGAAAGGCAGGGAAACAAGGATATTTTTTTTTGTTTTTTTTTTTTCTTTCTTTAAACAGGCAACAGAGAATGCAGAGAAAATACTTTACACAGGCTAACACACTTGAGTGGGCAGCCTCAACAGTTAAATCAACAAAAAAGACAAACTTTAAAGTGCAGGTATAACTTAAATGCAAATAAAACAAGCTTAAATCTAGTAAAAGAGCAGTTTTAACTCACTTTTCAGCGATAATAGATATTCATAAAGGTAAAGGCAGTAAAAGGTACTTATAATCTGGTAGCAGTCACTGTTTTTCATCTCTCTGCTGCTTGCACCACTCTGCAGGACCACAAGGAGCTTGCTGAGTTGGATACAAGCGCAAAAACCATGCCAACGTGGGTTTTTAAACAGGGGACTTGAAAGAGCTAGGAATTAGCCCAAAATGGCCAATAAACAACAAGATCTTGTGTTGAGGTCAGTCTTCGAGGGACGAAGAGGCTGCTCAGAGCTCCACACACCCACTGGTGAAGAAAGAAATGTTCTTCTATCCAAGTAAGGAAAGGGGTAACACAGGAACTATTCTAAAGTCCAGAATACAGCAATACCTGTATTAGGGACTATTCTAGCTCAGGAAAGGCGGGAAAACAAGGATTTTTGTGTTTTGTTTTCTTTTTTTCAACAGGCAACAGAGAATGCACAGAAAATATTTTACACAGGGCAGCGCACTCGAGTGGGCTGCCTCAGCAGGTAAATAAATGAAAAGGACAAAACTTAAAGTGCAAGTATAACTTAAGTGCAAAAAATAAGCTTAAATCTAGTAAAAGAGCAGCTTTTATTCGCTTTTCAGTGAGAATAGACAGACGCAAAGGTAAAGGCAGTAAAATGTACTTATAATATGTTAGCAGTCACTCTTTTCATCTCTCTGCTGCTAGCACCACTCTGCAGGACCATAAAGAGCTTGCTGAGTCAGAAACAAGAGCAAAAACCACGCTAAAGCGGGTTTTTAAACAGGGGAATTGAAAGAGCTAGGAATTAGCCCAAAATGGCCAATAAACAACAAGATCTTGTGCTGAGGTCACTCCTCCAAGGACAGATAAGCTGCTCAAATCTCCCACTCCCACTGGTGAACAAAGAAGCTTCCTTATATCCAAGTAAGGAAATGGGTAACCCAGGAACTATTCTAAAGTCCAGAATACACTAATACCTGTATTAGGGACTATTCTAGCTCAGGAAAGGCGGGAAAAAAAGGATATTTTTTTTTTGTTTTTTTCTTTTCTTAAACAGGCAACAGAGAAAGCACAGAAAATACTTTACACAAGCTAGCACACTTGAATAGGCAGCCGCAACACTTAAATCAACAAAAAAGACAAACTTTAAAGTGCAGGTATAACTTAAATGAAAAAACAAGCTTAAATCTAGTAAAAAAGCAGTTTTTACACACTTTTTGGTGAGAATAGATAGTCTCAAAGGTAAAGGCAGTAAATGGTTCTTATAATCTGGTAGCTGGCACTCTTTTTCATCTCTGCTGCTAGGACCACTCTGCAGGACCACAAGGAGCTTGCTGAGTCAGAAACAAGCGCAAACACCGCACCAAAATGGGTTTATAAAAGGGGACTTGAAAGAGCTAGGAATTAGCCCAAAACAGCCAATAAACAACAAGATCTTGTGCTGAGGTCACTCCTCGACAGATAGGCTGTTCAAAGCTCCCCACTCCCACTGGTAAACAAAGATGGGTCTCTCTATCCAAGTAAGGAAATGGGCAACACAGGAACTATCCTAAAGTCCAGAATACAGCAATACCTGTATTAGGGACTATGCTAGCTCAAAAAAGGTGGGAAAACAAGGATATATTTTTTTTTTTTAAACAGACAACATAGAATGCACAGAAAATACTTTACACAGGCTACCGCACTTGAATGGGCAGCCTCAACACTTAAATCAACAAAAAAAGACAAACTTTAAAGAGCAGGTATAACTTAAATGAAAAAAAACAAGCTTAAATCTTGTAAAAGAGCAGTTTTTACTTGCTTTTTGGTGAGAATAGACAGTCGCAAAGGTAAAGACACTAAAAGGTACTTATAATCTGGTAGCAGTCACTCTTTCATCTCTCTGCTGCTAGCACTACTATGCAGGACCATGAGAAGATTCCTGAATTGGAAACAAGCGCAAAAACCGCACCAAAATGGGTTTTTAAACAGGGGACTTGAAAGAGCTAGGAATTAGCCCAAAACAGCAAATAAACAGCAAGATCTTGTGCTGAGGTCAGTCTTCGAGGGACAGATAGGCTGCTATGAGCTCCCCAATCCCACTGGTGAACAAAGAAGCTTCCTTCTATCCAAGTAAGGAAAGGGGCAACACAAGAACTATTCTAAAGTCCAGAATGCAGCAATACCTGTATTAGGGACTATTCTAGCTCAGGAAAGGCAGGAAAACATGGATATTTTTTTTTGTTTTTTTTTTTACTTTTTTAAACAGGCAACAGAGAATGCACAGAAAATACTTTACACAGGCTAGCGCACTTGATTGGGCAGCCTCAACAGTTAAATAAACAAAAAAGACAAACCTTAAAGTGCAGGTATAAATTAAGTGGAAAAAGTAAGCTTAAATCTAGTAGAAGAGCAGTTTTTACTCGCTTTTCAGCGAGAATAGACAGTCGCAAAGGTAAAGGCAGTAAAAGGTACTTATACTCTGGTAGCAGTCACTCTTTTCATCTCTCTGCTGCTAGTACCACTCTGCAGGACCACGAGGAGCTTGCTGAGTCAGAAACAAGTGCAAAAACCAAACCAAAATAGGTTTTTAAACAGGAGACTTGAAAGAGCTAGGAATTAGCCCAAAACAGCCAATAAACAACAAGATCTCTTGCTGAGGTCAGTCCTCCAGGGACAGACAGGCTGCTCAGAGCTCCCCACTCCCACTGGTGAACAATGAAGCTTCCATCTATCCAAGTAAAGAAATGGGCAACACAGGAACTATTCTAAAGTCCAGAGTCAAGCAATACCTGTATTAGGGACTATTCTAGCTCATGAAAGGCGGGAAAACAACGATATATATTTTTTTCTTTTTTTAAACAGGCAACAGGGAATGCACAGAAAATACTTTACACAGGCTAGCGCACTTCAGTGGGCAGCCTCAACAGTTAAATCAACAAAAAAGACAAACTTTAAAGTGCAGTTATAACTTAAATGCAAAAAAAACAAGCTTAAATCTAGTAAAAGAGCAGTTTTTACTCACTTTTCAGTGAGAATAGACATTCGCAATGGTAAAGACTGTAAAAGGTACTTATAATCTGGTAGCAGTCACTCTTTTTCATCTCTCTGCTGCTAGCACCACTCTGCAGGACCATGAGGAGCTTGCCGAGTCAGATACAAGCGCTAAAACCGCGCCAAAGCGGGTTTTTAAAAAGGGGACTTGAAAGAGCTAGTAATTAGCCCTAAACAGCCAATAAACAACAAGATCTTGTGCTGAGGTCACTCCTCCAGGGACAGATAGGCTGCTCAAAGCTCCCCACTCCCACTGGTGAACGAAGAAGCGTGCTTCTATCCAAGTAAGGAAACGGGCAACACAGGAACTATTCTAAAGTCCAGAATGCAGCAATACCTGTATTAGGGACGATTCTAGCTCAGGAAAGGTGGGAAAACAAGGATTTTTTTTTTTTTTTTTTTTTTAAACAGGCAACAGAGAATGCACAGAAAATACTTTACACAGGCTAGCACACTTGAGTGGGCAGCCTCAACAGTTAAATCAACAAAAAAGACAAACTTTAAATTGCAGTTATAACTTAAATGTAAAGAAACAAGTTTAAATCTAGTGAAAGAGCAGTTTTTACTCGCTTTTCAGTGAATAGACAGTCGCAAAACTAAAGGCAGTAAAAGGTACTTATAACCTGGTAGCAGTCACTCTTTTTTGTCTCTCTGCTGCTAGCACCACTCTGCAGGACCACGAGGAGCTTGCTGAGTTGGAAACAAGTGCAAAAACCACGCCAAAGCGGGTTTTTAAAAAGGGGACTTGAAAGAGCTAGTAATAAAATGGCCAATAAACAACAAGATCTTGTGCTGAGGTCACTCCTCCAGGGACAGAATACCTGCTCAGAGCTCCCCACTCCCACTGCTGAACAAAGAAGTGTCCTTCTAGCCAAGTAAGGAAATAGGCAACACAGGAACTATTCTAAAGTCCAGAATACAGCAATACCTCTATTAGGGACTATTAAAGTTCAGGAAAGGTAGGAAAACCAGGATATTATTTTTTGTTTTTTTCTTTTTTTAAAAAGGCAACAGAGAATGCACAGAAAATACTTTACACAGGCTAGCACACTTGAGTGGTCAGCCTCAACAGTTAAATCAACAAAAAGGTCAAACTTTAAAGTGCAGGTATAACTTAAATGCAAAAAACAAGCTTAAGTCTAGTAAATGAGCAGTTTTTACTCACTTTTCAGCGAGAATAGACAGTCGCAAAGGTAAAGGCAGTAAAAGGTTCTTATAATCTGGTAGCAGTCAATCTTTTTCATCTCTCTGCTGCTAGCACCACTGTGCAGGACCACGAGGAGCTTGCTGAGTTGGTAAAAAGTGCAAAAACTGCGCCAAAGCAGCTTTTTAAACAGTGGACTTGAAAGAGCTAGGAATTAGCCCAAAACGGCCAATAAACAACAAGATCTTGTGCTTAGGTCACTCATCCAGAGACAGATAGGCTGCTCAAAGCTCCGCACTCCCACTGGTGAACAAAGAAGTGTCATTCTATCCAAATAAGGAAATGGGCAACACAGGAACTATTCTAAAGTCCAGAATACAGCAATATCTGTATTAGGGACTATTCTAGCTCAGGAAAGGCTGGAAAACAAGGATATATATTTTTTTTCTTTTTTTACACAGGCAACAGAGAATGCACAGAAAATACTTTACACAGGGTAGCGCACTTGAGTGGGCAGCCTCAACAGTTAAATCAACAGAAGAGACAAACTTTAAATTGCAGGTGTAACTTAAATGCAAAAAACAAGCTTAAATCTAGTAAAAGAGCAGTTTTAACTCGCTTTTCCGTGAGAATAGACAGTCACAAAGGTAAAGGCAGTAAAAGGTATTTATAATCTGGTAGCAGTCACTCTTTTTCGTCTTTCTGCTGCTAGCACCACTCTGCAGGACCACGAAGAGCTTGCTGAGTCAGAAACAAGCGCTAAAACCACAACAAAGCTGGTTTTTAAACAGGGGACTTGAAAGAGCTAGAAATTTGCCCAAAACGGCAAATAAAAAACAAGATCTTGTGCTGAGGTCACTCCTCCAGGGACAGATTGGCTAGTCAAAGCTCCCACTCCCACTGGTGAACAAAGAAGCTTCCTTCTATCCAAGTAAGGAAAGGGGCAACACAGGAAATATTTTAAAGTCCAGCATACAGCAATACCTGCATTAGGGACTATTCTAGCTCAGGAAAGGCGTAAAAACAATATTTTTTTTTGTTTTTTTTTTCTTTTTTAAAACAGGCAACAGAGAATGCACAGAAAATACTTTACACAGGCTAGCACATTTGAGTGGGCAGCCTCAACAGTTAAACAAACATAAAAGACAAATCTTAAAGTGCAGGTATAACTTAAGTGCAAAAATAAGCTTAAATCTAGTAAAAGAGCAGTTTTTACCCACTTTTCAGTGAGAATAGACAGTCGCAAAGGTAAAGACAGTAAAAGGTACTTATAATCTATTAGCAGTCACTCTTTTCATTTCTCTGCTGCTAGCACCACTCTGCAGGACCATGAGGAGCTTGCTGAGTTGGAAACATGTGCAAAAATCCATGCCAAAGCAAGTTTTTAAACATGGATCTTGAAAGAGCTAGGAATTAGCCCAAAACGGGCAATAAACAACAGAATCTTGTGCTGAGGTCACTCCTCCAGGGACAGATAGGCTGCTCAAAGCTCCCCACTCCCACTGGTTAACAAAGAAGTGTCCTTCTATCCAAGTAAGGAAATGGGCAGCACAGGAACTATCCTAAAGTCGAGAATACAGCAATACCTGTATTAGGGACTATTCTAGCTCAGGAAAGGCTGGAAAACAAGGATTTTTTTCTTCTTTTTTTACACAGGCAACAGAGAATGCACAAAAAATACTTTACACAGGGTAGCGCACTTGAGTGGGCAGCCTCAACAGTTAAATCAACAGTAAAGACAAACTTTAAAGTTCAGGTATAACTTAAATGCAAAAAAAACAAAATTAAATCTAGTAAAAGAGCAGATTTTACTCACTTTTCAGCGAGAATAGACATTCGCAAAGGTAAAGGCAGCAAAAGGTATTCATAATCTGGAAACAGTCAGTCTTTTTCATCTCTCTGCTGCTAGCACCACTCTGCAGGACCACGAGGAGCTTGCTGAGTGAGAAACAAGCACAAAAACCACCCAAAAGTGGGTTTTTAAAGAGAGGATTTGAAAGAGCTAGGAATTAGCCCAAAATGGCCAAAGAACAACAAGATATTGTGCTGAGGTCACTCCTCCAGGGACAGATAGGCTGCTCAAAGCTCCCACTCCCACTGGTGAACAAAGAAGCTTCCTTATATCCAAGTAAGGAAATGGGTAACCCAGGAACTATTCTAAAGTCCAGAATACAGCAATACCTGTATTAGGGACTATTCTAGCTCAGGAAAGATGGGAGAACAAGGATATTTTTTTTTTTTTTTTTTTCTTTTTTTAAACAGGCAACAGAGAAAGCACAGAAAATACTTTACACAAGCTAGCACACTTGAATGGGCAGCCTCAACACTTAAATCAACAAAAAAGACAAACTTTAAAGTGCAGGTATAACTTAAATCCAAAAAAAACAAGTTTAATCTAGTAAAAGAGCAGTTTTTACTCTCTTTTCGGCAAGAATAGACAGTCGCAAAGGTAAAAGGAGTAAGAGGTGCTTATAACCTGGTAGCAGTCACTGTTTTTCATCTCTCTGCTGCTAGCACCACTCTGCAGAACCACAAGGAGCTTGCTGAGTCAGAAACAAGTTCAAAAACCGCACCAAAATGGGTTTTTAAACAGGGGACTTGAAAGAGCTAGGAATAAGCCCAAAACGGCCAATAAACAACAAGATCTCTTGCTGAAGTCAGTCCTCCAGGGACAGATAGGCTGCTCAGAGCTCTCCATTCCCACTGGTGAACAAAGAAGCTTCCTTCTACCCAAATAAGGAAATGGGCAACACAGAAACTATTCTAAAGTCCAGAGTACAGCAATACCTGTATTAGGGACTATTCTAGCTCAGGAAAGGCGGGAAAACAAGAATTTTTTTTTTGTTTAGTTTCTTTTTTTAAACAGGCAACAGATAATGCACAGAAAATACTTTACACAGGCTAGCGCACTTGAGTGGACAGCCTCAACAGTTAAATCAACAAAAAAGACAAACTTTAAAGTGCAGGTATAACTTAAATGCAAACAAAACAAGCTTAAATCTAGTAAAACAGCAGTTTATACTCGATTTTCGGTGAGAATAGACAGTTGCAAAGGTAAAGGTAGTAAAAGGTAATTATAATCTGGTAGTAGTCACTCTTTTTCATCTCTTTGCTGCTAGCACCACTAAGCAGGACCACGAGGAGCTTGCTGAGTCGGAAACAAGCGCATAATCCGCGGCAAAGAGGGTTTTAAACAGGGGACTTGAAAGAGCTAGGAATTAGCCCAAAATGGCCAATAAACAATAAGATCTTGTGCTGAGGTCACTCCTCCAGGGACAGTTAGGCTGCTCAAAGCTCCCCACTCCAACTGGTGAACAAAGAAGCTTCCTTCTATCCAAGTAAGGAAATGGGCAACGCAGGAACTATTCTAAAGTCCAAAATATAGCAATACCTGTATTAGGGACTATTCTAGCTCAGGAAAGGTGTGAAAACAAGGATATTTTTTTTTTTTTGTTTTTTAAACAGGCAATAGAGAATGCACAGAAAATACTTTACACAGGATGAAGCACTTGAATGGGCAGCGTCAACACTTAAATAAAAAAAGACAAACTTTAAAATGCAGGTATAACTTAAATGAAAAAACAAGCTTAAATCTAATAAAAGAGCAGTTTTTATTCACTTTTCGCGAGAACAGACAGTTGCAAAGGTAAAGGCAGTAAAAGGTACTTATACTCTGGTAGCAACCACTCTTTTCATCTCTCTGCTGCTAGCACCACTCTGCAGGACCACGAGGAGCTTGCTGAGTCAGAAACAAGTACAAAAACCATGCCAAAGCAAGTTTTTAAACAGGGGACATGAAAGAGCTATGAATTAGCCCAAAACAGCCAATAAACAACATGATCTTGTGCTGAGGTCACTCCTCCAGGGACAGATAGGCTGCTCAAAGCTCCCCACTCCCACTGGTGAACAAAGATGCGTACTTCTATCCAAGTATGGAAATGGGCAGCACAGGAAGTATCCTAAAGTCCAGAATACAGCAATACCTGTATTAGGGACTATTCTAGCTCAGGAAAGGCGGGAAAACAAGGATATTTTTTTTTCTTTTTTTTTTTTTCTTTTTTTAAACAGGCAACAGAGAATGCACAGAAAATCCTTTACACCGGCTAGAGCACTTGAGTGGGCAGCCTCAACAGTTAAATCGACAAAAAGACAAACTTTAAAGTGCAGGTATAACTTAAATGCAAAAAAACAAGTTTAATCTAGTAAAAGAGCAGTTTTTAATCTCTTTTCGGCGAGATTAGACAGTCGCAAAGGTAAAAGCAGTAAGAGGTACTTAAAAACCTAGTAGCAATCACTCTTTTTCATCTCTCTACTGCTAGCACCACTCTGCAGGACCATGAAGAGCTTGTTCAGTTGGAAACAAGAGCAAAAACCATGCCAAAGCGGGTTGTTAAACAGGGGAATTGAAAGAGCTAGGAATTAGCCCAAAATGGCCAATAAACAACCAGATCTTGTGCTGAGGTCACTCCTCTAGGGACAGATAGGCTGATCAAAGCTCCCCACTTCCACTGGTGAACAAAGAAGCTTTCATATACCCAAGTAAGGAATGAGTAACCCAGGAACTATTCTAAAGTCCAGAATACAGCAATACCTGTATTAGGGACTATTCTAGCTCAGGAATGGCAGGAAAAAGAAAGATATTTTTTTTTGTTTTTTTCTTTTTTAAACAGGCAAAAGAGAAAGCACAGAAAATACTTTACACAGGCAAGTGCACTTGAATGGGCAGCCTCAACACTTTAATCAACAAAGAAGACAAACTTTAAAGTGCAGGTATAACTTAAATGAAAACACAAGCTTAAATCTAGTAAAAGAGCAGTTTTTACTCTCTTTCCTACAAGAATAGACAGTCGCAAAGGTAAAAGCAGTAAGAGGTACTTATAACCTGGTAGCAATCACTCTTTTTTGTCTCTCTGCTACTAGCACCACTCTGCAGGACCATGAAGAACTTGCTGAGTCAGAAACAAGTGCAAAAACCGCACCAAAATGGGTTTTTAAACAGGGGACTTGAAAGAGATAGGAATTAGCCCAAAACGGCCAATAAACAACAAGATCTTGTGCTGAGGTCAGTCCTCCAGGGACAGATAGGCTGCTCAGAGCTCCCCACACCCACTGGTGAACAAAGAAGCTTCCTTCTATCCAAGTAAGGAAATGGGCAACACAGGAATTATTCTAAAGTCCAGAGTACAGCAATACCTGTATTAGTGACTATTCTAGCTCAGGAAATGCGGGAAAACAAGGATATTTTTTTTGGGTTTTTTTTTCTTTTTTTAAACAGGCAACAGAGAAAGCACAGAAAATACTTTACACAAGCTAGCACACTTGAATGGGCAGCCTCAACACTTAAATCAACAAAAAAGACAAACTTTAAAGTGCAGGTATAACTTAAATCCAAAAAAAACAAGTTTAATCTAGTAAAAGAGCAGTTTTTACTCTCTTTTCAGCAAGAATAGACAGTCGCAAAGGTAAAAGGAGTAAGAGGTGCTTATAACCTGGTAGCAGTCACTGTTTTTCATCTCTCTGCTGCTAGCACCACTCTGCAGAACCACAAGGAGCTTGCTGAGTCAGAAACAAGTTCAAAAACCGCACCAAAATGGGTTTTTAAACAGGGGACTTGAAAGAGCTAGGAATAAGCCCAAAACGGCCAATAAACAACAAGATCTCTTGCTGAAGTCAGTCCTCCAGGGACAGATAGGCTGCTCAGAGCTCTCCATTCCCACTGGTGAACAAAGAAGCTTTCTTCTACCCAAATAAGGAAATGGGCAACACAGAAACTATTCTAAAGTCCAGAGTACAGCAATACCTGTATTAGGGACTATTCTAGCTCAGGAAAGGCGGGAAAACAAGAATTTTTTTTTGTTTAGTTTCTTTTTTTAAACAGGCAACAGATAATGCACAGAAAATACTTTACACAGGCTAGCGCACTTGAGTGGACAGCCTCAACAGTTAAATCAACAAAAAAGACAAACTTTAAAGTGCAGGTATAACTTAAATGCAAACAAAACAAGCTTAAATCTAGTAAAACAGCAGTTTATACTCGATTTTCGGTGAGAATAGACAGTTGCAAAGGTAAAGGTAGTAAAAGGTAATTATAATCTGGTAGTAGTCACTCTTTTTCATCTCTTTGCTGCTAGCACCACTAAGCAGGACCACGAGGAGCTTGCTGAGTCGGAAACAAGCGCATAATCCGCGGCAAAGAGGGTTTTTAAACAGGGGACTTGAAAGAGCTAGGAATTAGCCCAAAATGGCCAATAAACAATAAGATCTTGTGCTGAGGTCACTCCTCCAGGGACAGTTAGGCTGCTCAAAGCTCCCCACTCCAACTGGTGAACAAAGAAGCTTCCTTCTATCCAAGTAAGGAAATGGGCAACGCAGGAACTATTCTAAAGTCCAAAATATAGCAATACCTGTATTAGGGACTATTCTAGCTCAGGAAAGGTGTGAAAACAAGGATATTTTTTTTTTTTTGTTTTTTTTGTTTTTTTAAACAGGCAATAGAGAATGCACAGAAAATACTTTACACAGGATGAAGCACTTGAATGGGCAGCGTCAACACTTAAATAAAAAAAGACAAACTTTAAAATGCAGGTATAACTTAAATGAAAAAACAAGCTTAAATCTAATAAAAGAGCAGTTTTTATTCACTTTTCGCGAGAACAGACAGTTGCAAAGGTAAAGGCAGTAAAAGGTACTTATACTCTGGTAGCAACCACTCTTTTCATCTCTCTGCTGCTAGCACCACTCTGCAGGACCACGAGGAGCTTGCTGAGTCAGAAACAAGTACAAAAACCATGCCAAAGCAAGTTTTTAAACAGGGGACATGAAAGAGCTATGAATTAGCCCAAAACAGCCAATAAACAACATGATCTTGTGCTGAGGTCACTCCTCCAGGGACAGATAGGCTGCTCAAAGCTCCCCACTCCCACTGGTGAACAAAGATGCGTACTTCTATCCAAGTATGGAAATAGGCAACACAGGAACTATCCTAAAGACCAGAATACAGCAATACTTGTATTAGGGACTATTCCATCTCCGGAAAGGCGGAAAACAAAGATATTTTTTTTTTTTTCTTTTTTTTTAAACAGGCAACAGAGGATGCACATAAAATACTTTACACAGGCTAGTGCACTTGAGTGGGTAGACTCAACAGTTAAATCGACAAAAAGACAAACTTTAAAGTGCAGGTATAACTTAAATGCAAAAAAACAAGTTTAATCTAGTAAAAGAGCAGTTTTTAATCTCTTTTCGGCGAGATTAGACAGTCGCAAAGGTAAAAGCAGTAAGAGGTACTTAAAAACCTAGTAGCAATCACTCTTTTTCATCTCTCTACTGCTAGCACCACTCTGCAGGACCATGAAGAGCTTGTTCAGTTGGAAACAAGAGCAAAAACCATGCCAAAGCGGGTTGTTAAACAGGGGAATTGAAAGAGCTAGGAATTAGCCCAAAATGGCCAATAAACAACCAGATCTTGTGCTGAGGTCACTCCTCTAGGGACAGATAGGCTGATCAAAGCTCCCCACTTCCACTGGTGAACAAAGAAGCTTTCATATACCCAAGTAAGGAATGAGTAACCCAGGAACTATTCTAAAGTCCAGAATACAGCAATACCTGTATTAGGGACTATTCTAGCTCAGGAATGGCAGGAAAAAGAATGATACTTTTTTTTGTTTTTTTCTTTTTTAAACAGGCAAAAGAGAAAGCATAGAAAATACTTTACACAGGCAAGTGCACTTGAATGGGCAGCCTCAACACTTTAATCAACAAAGAAGACAAACTTTAAAGTGCAGGTATAACTTAAATGAAAACACAAGCTTAAATCTAGTAAAAGAGCAGTTTTTACTCTCTTTCCTACAAGAATAGACAGTCGCAAAGGTAAAAGCAGTAAGAGGTACTTATAACCTGGTAGCAATCACTCTTTTTTGTCTCTCTGCTACTAGCACCACTCTGCAGGACCATGAAGAACTTGCTGAGTCAGAAACAAGTGCAAAAACCGCACCAAAATGGGTTTTTAAACAGGGGACTTGAAAGAGATAGGAATTAGCCCAAAACGGCCAATAAACAACAAGATCTTGTGCTGAGGTCAGTCCTCCAGGGACAGATAGGCTGCTCAGAGCTCCCCACACCCACTGGTGAACAAAGAAGCTTCCTTCTATCCAAGTAAGGAAATGGGCAACACAGGAATTATTCTAAAGTCCAGAGTACAGCAATACCTGTATTAGTGACTATTCTAGCTCAGGAAATGCGGGAAAACAAGGATATTTTTTTTTGTTTTTTTTTTTCTTTTTTTAAACAGGCAACAGAGAAAGCACAGAAAATACTTTACACAAGCTAGCACACTTGAATGGGCAGCCTCAACACTTAAATCAACAAAAAAGACAAACTTTAAAGTGCAGGTATAACTTAAATCCAAAAAAAACAAGTTTAATCTAGTAAAACAGCAGTTTTTACTCTCTTTTCGGCAAGAATAGACAGTCGCAAAGGTAAAAGGAGTAAGAGGTGCTTATAACCTGGTAGCAGTCACTGTTTTTCATCTCTCTGCTGCTAGCACCACTCTGCAGAACCACAAGGAGCTTGCTGAGTCAGAAACAAGTTCAAAAACTGCACCAAAATGGGTTTTTAAACAGGGGACTTGAAAGAGCTAGGAATAAGCCCAAAACGGCCAATAAACAACAAGATCTCTTGCTGAAGTCAGTCCTCCAGGGACAGATAGGCTGCTCAGAGCTCTCCATTCCCACTGGTGAACAAAGAAGCTTCCTTCTACCCAAATAAGGAAATGGGCAACACAGAAACTATTCTAAAGTCCAGAGTACAGCAATACCTGTATTAGGGACTATTCTAGCTCAGGAAAGGCGGGAAAACAAGAATTTTTTTTTGTTTAGTTTCTTTTTTTAAACAGGCAACAGATAATGCACAGAAAATACTTTACACAGGCTAAGCGCACTTGAGTGGACAGCCTCAACAGTTAAATCAACAAAAAAGACAAACTTTAAAGTGCAGGTATAACTTAAATGCAAACAAAACAAGCTTAAATCTAGTAAAACAGCAGTTTATACTCGATTTTCGGTGAGAATAGACAGTTGCAAAGGTAAAGGTAGTAAAAGGTAATTATAATCTGGTAGTAGTCACTCTTTTTCATCTCTTTGCTGCTAGCACCACTAAGCAGGACCACGAGGAGCTTGCTGAGTCGGAAACAAGCGCATAATCCGCGGCAAAGAGGGTTTTTAAACAGGGGACTTGAAAGAGCTAGGAATTAGCCCAAAATGGCCAATAAACAATAACATCTTGTGCTGAGGTCACTCCTCCAGGGACAGTTAAGCTGCTCAAAGCTCCCCACTCCAACTGGTGAACAAAGAAGCTTCCTTCTATCCAAGTAAGGAAATGGGCAACGCAGGAACTATTCTAAAGTCCAAAATATAGCAATACCTGTATTAGGGACTATTCTAGCTCAGGAAAGGTGTGAAAACAAGGATATTTTTTTTTTTTGTTTTTTTAAACAGGCAATAGAGAATGCACAGAAAATACTTTACACAGGATGAAGCACTTGAATGGGCAGCGTCAACACTTAAATAAAAAAAGACAAACTTTAAAATGCAGGTATAACTTAAATGAAAAAACAAGCTTAAATCTAATAAAAGAGCAGTTTTTATTCACTTTTCGCGAGAACAGACAGTTGCAAAGGTAAAGGCAGTAAAAGGTACTTATACTCTGGTAGCAACCACTCTTTTCATCTCTCTGCTGCTAGCACCACTCTGCAGGACCACGAGGAGCTTGCTGAGTCAGAAACAAGTACAAAAACCATGCCAAAGCAAGTTTTTAAACAGGGGACATGAAAAAGCTATGAATTAGCCCAAAACAGCCAATAAACAACATGATCTTGTGCTGAGGTCACTCCTCCAGGGACAGATAGGCTGCTCAAAGCTCCCCACTCCCACTGGTGAACAAAGATGCGTACTTCTATCCAAGTATGGAAATGGGCAGCACAGGAAGTATCCTAAAGTCCAGAATACAGCAATACCTGTATTAGGGACTATTCTAGCTCAGGAAAGGCGGGAAAACAAGGATATTTTTTTTTTTTTTTTTTTCTTTTTTTAAACAGGCAACAGAGAATGCACAGAAAATCCTTTACACCGGCTAGAGCACTTGAGTGGGCAGCCTCAACAGTTAAATCGACAAAAAGACAAACTTTAAAGTGCAGGTATAACTTAAATGCAAAAAAACAAGTTTAATCTAGTAAAAGAGCAGTTTTTAATCTCTTTTCGGCGAGATTAGACAGTCGCAAAGGTAAAAGCAGTAAGAGGTACTTAAAAACCTAGTAGCAATCACTCTTTTTCATCTCTCTACTGCTAGCACCACTCTGCAGGACCATGAAGAGCTTGTTCAGTTGGAAACAAGAGTAAAAACCATGCCAAAGCGGGTTGTTAAACAGGGGAATTGAAAGAGCTAGGAATTAGCCCAAAATGGCCAATAAACAACCAGATCTTGTGCTGAGGTCACTCCTCTAGGGACAGATAGGCTGATCAAAGCTCCCCACTTCCACTGGTGAACAAAGAAGCTTTCATATACCCAAGTAAGGAATGAGTAACCCAGGAACTATTCTAAAGTCCAGAATACAGCAATACCTGTATTAGGGACTATTCTAGCTCAGGAATGGCAGGAAAAAGAATGATATTTTTTTTTTGTTTTTTTTCTTTTTTAAACAGGCAAAAGAGAAAGCACAGAAAATACTTTACACAGGCAAGTGCACTTGAATGGGCAGCCTCAACACTTTAATCAACAAAGAAGACAAACTTTAAAGTGCAGGTATAACTTAAATGAAAACACAAGCTTAAATCTAGTAAAAGAGCAGTTTTTACTCTCTTTCCTACAAGAATAGACAGTCGCAAAGGTAAAAGCAGTAAGAGGTACTTATAACCTGGTAGCAATCACTCTTTTTTGTCTCTCTGCTACTAGCACCACTCTGCAGGACCATGAAGAACTTGCTGAGTCAGAAACAAGTGCAAAACCGCACCAAAATGGGTTTTTAAACAGGGGACTTGAAAGAGATAGGAATTAGCCCAAAACGGCCAATAAACAACAAGATCTTGTGCTGAGGTCAGTCCTCCAGGGACAGATAGGCTGCTCAGAGCTCCCCACACCCACTGGTGAACAAAGAAGCTTCCTTCTATCCAAGTAAGGAAATGGGCAACACAGGAATTATTCTAAAGTCCAGAGTACAGCAATACCTGTATTAGTGACTATTCTAGCTCAGGAAATGCGGGAAAACAAGGATATTTTTTTTTTTTTTTTCTTTTTTTAAACAGGCAACAAAGAATGCACAGAAAATACTTTACACAGGCTAGCTCATTTGAGTGGGCAGCCTCAACAGTTAAATCAACAAAAAAGACAAACTTTAAAGTGCAGGTATAACTTAAATGCAAAAAACAAGATTAAATCTAGTAAAAGAGCAGTTTTTACTCGCTTTTCGGTGAGAATGGACAGTCGCAATGGTAAAGGCAGTACAATGTACTTATAATCTGGTAGCAGTCACTCTTTTTCATCTCCCTGCTGCTAGCACCAATCTACAGGACCACGAAGCGGTTGCTGAGTTGGAAACAAGCGCTAAAACCACATCAAAGCAAGTTTTTAAACAGGGGACTTGAAAGAGCTAGAAATTAGCCCAAAACAGCCAATAAACAACAAGAACTTGTGCTGAGGTCACTCCCCCAGGGACAGAAAGGCTGGTCAAAGCTCACACTCCCACTGGTGAACAAAGAAGCTTCCTTATATCCAAGTAAGGAAATGGGTAACTCAGGAAATATTCTAAAATCCAGAATACAGCAATAAATGTATTAGGGACTATTCTAGCTCAGGAAAGGTGGGAAAACAAGGATTTGTTTTTTTTTTTTTTTAAACAAGCAACAGAGAATGCACAGAAAATACTTTCCACAGGCTAGCGCACTTGAGTGGGCAGGTTCAACAGTTAAATCAACAAAAAAGACAAACTTTAAAGTGCAGGTATAACTTAAATGCAAAAAACAAGCTTAAATCTAGTAAAACAGCAGTTTTTACTTGATTTTCAGTGAGAATAGACAGTCGCAAATGTAAAGGCAGTAAAAGGTACTTATAATCTGTTAGCAGACACTCTTTTCATCTCTCTGTTGCTAGCACCAATCTGCAGGACCACGCGGAGCATGCCGAGTCGGAAACAAGTGCAAAAACCATGCCAAAGCGAGTTTTTAAACAGGGGACTAGAAAGAGCTAGGAATTAGCCCAAAATGGCCAATAAACAACAGGATCTTGTGCTGAGGCCACTCCTCCAGGGACAGATAGGCTGCTCAAAGCTCCCCAATCCCACTGGTGAACAAAGAAGTGTCCTTCTATCCAAGTAAGGAAATGGGCAACTCAGGAACTATCCTGAAGTCCAGAGTACAGCAATACCTGTATTACCGACGATTCTATCTCAGGAAAGGCAGGAAAACAAGGATATTTTTTGTTTTTTAGTTTTTTTCGTTTTTTAAACAGGCAACAGAGAATGCACAGAAAATACTTTACACAGGATAGCGCACTTGACTGGGAAGCCTCAACAGTTAAATCAACAGAAAAGACAAACTTTAAAGGGCAGGTATAACTTAAATGCAAAAAAAAAAAACAAGCTTAAATCTAGTAAAAGAGGAGTTTTTGCTCGCTTTTCGGCAAGAATAGACATTCGCAAAGGTAAAGGCAGTAAAAGGTACTTATAATCTGGTAACAGTCACTCTTTTTCATCTCTCTGCTGCTAGCATCACTCTGCAGGACCATGAGGAGCTTGCTGAGTCAGAAACAAGTGCAAAAACCACACCAAAGTGAATTTTTAAACAGGGTACTTGAAAGAGCTATGAATTAGCCCAAAATGGCCAATAAACAGCAGGATCTTGTGTTGATGTCACTCCTCCAGGGACAAATAGGCTGCTCAAAGCTCCCCACTCCCACTGGTGGACAAAGAAGCATCCTTCTATCCAAGTAAGGAAATGGGCAACACAGGAACTATCCTCAAGTCCAGAATACAGCAATGTTTGTATTATGGACAATTCTAGCTCAGGAAAGGTGGGAAAAGGATATATTTTTTCTTTTTTTAAAAAGGCAACAGAGAATACAAAGAAAATACTTTACACAGGCTAGCGCACTTGAGTGGGCAGCCACAACAGTTATATCAACAAAAAAGACAAACTTTAAAGTGCAGGTATAACTTAAATGCAAAAAAACAAGCTTAAATCTAGTAAAAGAGCAGTTTTTACTCGTTTTTCGGTGAGAATAGACATTTGCAAAGGTAAAGGCAGTAAAAGGTACTTATAATCTGGTAGCAGTCACTCTTTCTCATCTCTCTGCTCCTAGCACCACTCTGCAGGACCACGAGGAGCTTGCTGAGTCAGAAACAAGTGCAAAAACCGTGCCAAAACGGGTTTTTAAACAGGGGACATGAAAGATCTTGGAATTAGACCTAAACGGCCAATAAACAACAAGATCTTGTGCTGAGGTCACTCCTCCAGGGATAGATAAGGTGCTCAAAGCTCCCCACTCCCACTGGTGAACAAAGAAGCTTCCTTCTATCCAAGTATGGAAATGGGCAACAAAAGGAACTATTCTAAAGTCCAGAATACAGAAATACCTGTATTAGGGACTATTCTAGCTCAGGAAAGGTGGGAAAACTAGGATATTTTTTTTTGTTTTTTTCTTTTTTTAAACAGGCAAAGGAGAATGCACAGAAAATACTTTACACAGGCTAGCGCATATGAGTGGGCAGCCTCAACAGCTAAATGAACAAAAAGGACAAACTTTAAAGTGCAGGTATAACTTAAATGCAAAAAACAAGCTTAAATCGAGTAAAAGAGCAGTTTTTACTCGCTTTTCTATGAGAATAGACATTCGCAAAGGTAAAGGCAGTAAAAAGTACTTATAATCTGGTAGCAGTCACTCTTTTTCTTCTTTCTGCTGCTAGCACCACTAAGCAGGACCACGAGGTGCTTGCTTTGTCAGAAACAAGTGCAAAAACCATGGCAAAGTGGATTTTTAAACAAGGAACTTGAAAGAGCTAGGAATTAGCCCAAAATGGCCAATAAACAACAGGATCTTTAAAGTGCAGGTATAACTTAAATGCTTAAATCTAGTAAAAGAGCAGTTTTTACTTGCTTTTCGGTGAGAATAGACATTTGCAAAGGTAAAGGCAGTACAAGGTACTTATAATCTGGTAGCAGTCACTCTCTCAAATCTCTGCTGCTAGCAACACTCTGCAGGACTACGAGGAGCTTGCTGAGTCAGAAACAAGTGCAAACACTGCGACAAAACGGGTTTTTAAACAGGGGACTCGAAAGAGCGAGGAATTAGCCCAAAACGGCCAATAAACAAAAAGATCTTGTGCTGCGGACAATCCTCCGGGGATAGATAACGTGCTCAAAGCTCCCCACTCCCACTGGTGAACAAAGAAGCTTCCTTTTATCCAAGTATGGAAATGGACAACACAGGAACTATTCTAAAGGCCAGAATACAGAAATACCTGCATTAGGGACTATTCTAGCTCAGGAAAGATAGGAAAACAAGGACATTTCTTTTTGTTTTTTTTTTTTTGTTTTTTAAACAGGCAACAGAGAATGCACAGAAAATACTTTACAAAGGGGACATGAAAGAGCTAGGAATTACCCCAAAATGGCCAATAAACAACAAGATCTTGTGCTGAGGTCAGTCCTCCAGGGACAGATAGGCTGCTCAGAGTACCCCACTCTCACTGGTGAGCAAAGAAGCTTCCTTCTATCAAAGTAAGTAAACGGGCAACACAGGAACTATTCTAAAGTCCAGAATAGAGCAATAGCTGTATTAGGGACTATTCTAGTTCAGGAAATGCAGGAAAACAAGGATTTTTTTTGGTTTATTTTCTTTTTTTAAACAGGCAACAGAGAATGCACAGAAAATACCTTACACAGGTTAATGCACTTGAGTGGGCAGCCTCAACAGTTAAATAAACAAAAAAGACAAACATTAAAGTGCAGGTATAACTTAAGTGCAAAATATAAGCTTAAATCTAGTAAAAGAGCAGTTTTTACTCGCTTTTTGGTGAGAATAGACAGTTGCAAAAGTAAAGGCAGTAAAAGGTACTTATAATCTGGCAGCAGTCACTCTTTTTTGTCTCTCTGCTGCTAGTACCACTCTGCAGGACCATGAAGCGCTTGCTGGGTTGGAAACAAGCACAAAAACCGTGCCAAAGTGAGTTTTTAAACTGGGGACTTGAAAGAGCTAGAAATTATCCCTAAACAGCCAATAAACAACACAATCTTGTGCTGAGGCCACTCCTCCAGGGACGGATAAGCTGCTCAAAGCTCCCATTCCCACTGGTGAACAAAGAAGCTTCCTTATAGCCAAGTAAGGAAATGTGTCACCCAGGAAATATTCTAAAATCCAGAATACAGCAATACCTTTATTAGGGGCTATTCTAGCTCAGGAAAGGCAGGAAAACAAGGATTTTTTGTGTTTTTCTTTTTTTAAACAAGCAATAGAGAATGCGCCAAAAATACTTTACACAGGCTAGCACACTTGAGTGGGCAGCCTCAACAGTTAAATCAACAAAAAAGACAAACTTTAAAGTGCAGGTATAACTTAAATGCAAAAAAAGCACACTAAAGTGCGCCTTTTTAGCTTGGTATCAACTCAGCACAGCTCCTCGTGGTGTCCTGCAGAGGGATTCAAGCAGCAGAGAGCAAAAGAGTGACTTTTTCCTGATATAAGTATATTTTTGTGGCTTTTATA
Organism: Protopterus annectens; assembly: GCF_019279795.1. Taxonomy (NCBI): domain Eukaryota; kingdom Metazoa; phylum Chordata; order Ceratodontiformes; family Protopteridae; genus Protopterus; species Protopterus annectens. The sequence continues at coordinate 398,249,615 of NC_056735.1, forward strand.
CTGTTTACTGCCTAGCGACTGCATTTTCGCCTGTTTTCTACTGCATTTCAAGTTATTTTCTGTGTCTAAATTGTTATTGCACTTTAAAGTTTCTAATTGTTGTAATTTGTATCTGTAGGCTACACACTCAAGTGTGCTAGCTGATTCATAGCATTTGAAGCATTTAGTGACTGTTTTTTTCTTCTCTAGTTGAAAAAAAAACAAACAAACAAAAATATCTCTTGTTTTCCCGCCTTGCTGAACTAGAATAGTCCAGTATCAGAGTTTGCTGATCCCTGGGCTTTGTCTTGGTTCCTGAAACTGTTCCATATCCATATTTGGAAAAGGGAAGCTTCTTTGCTTACCAGTGGGAGTGGGAAGCACTGAGCAGCCTATTCGTCCATTTCGGAGTGGTACAAGCCAGAAACTAGTAGTCCATTGGCCATTTTGGGTCAATTCCTAGCTCTTTTCAACCCCCTGCTATAAAGCACGCTAAAGCGCGCCTTTTTAGCTTGATATCAACTCAGCACAGCTCCTCGTGGTGTCCTGCAGAGTGATTCAAGCAGCAGAGAAAAAAAGTGTGACTTTTTCCTGATATAAGTATATTTTTGTGGCTTTTATACTGTTTACTGCCTAGCGACTGCATTTTCACCTTTTTTCTACTGCATTTCAAGTTATTTTCTGTGTCTAAATTGTTATTGCACTTTAAAGTTTCTAATTGTTGTAAATTGTATCTGTAGGCTACACACTCAAGTGCGCTAGCCGATTCATAGCATTTAAAGCAATTAGTGACTGTTTTTTTCTTTTCAACCCCCTGCTATAAAGCACACTAAAGCGCGCGTTAGCGCGATTTAGCGTGGAGTTGCTACAGGAGCACACAAGAGCAGCGGCGGTTAACAAAGGTTAAACTATTCGGGCTACCTAAAGTCCACTCTTCAAATTTTCCCTTAAAACAGCCTTCCTTGAACTGTACTGCTGATCTATCCAGCGTATTCTATATCTAAAAAGTTCAGCTCTACTTGACTCCTAGTAGACTATTCTCTGTCTGTAAAGCCTAGCACTTGCTCCTAAAGTACTTTTTTACTTTGGTATAGCACTTTTATTATACATAGTACCCCACCAGCCTAAAACTCCTTTTCTCGATCACCCACATCCCCCTGAGTCTTTTTAAGTTTTTGTCTATTCCTTCTAGCATGTCAAGGGATCAGTTGCTAGTGTCTCCTGCTCAGCTGTTTGACCTGGTAATATTGAGGCAATGTTACAATCGCCTCATGTACACAGACAACCCTCTCCTTCGCCCACAAAACACAAATACATGCGAGAGATGCAACTATACAGCCAAACTGGAGGCTGAGCTCTCTCAACATAGGACTGGCAAGACCAGACAGGAGGAGAAGGTAACCACACACACCACAAACCCAGTCTCACATAGTACTATCACAACTTCAAATAATACACATAAACACACAAAGACATACTCGGAGGCTCTGATCAAAAATCTACCAAAACAGCAGAGGCCACCAAAGCAGACACCCAAACAACTGCCACCTCAGGACACAACACATTAAACACATAGACCACATAGTCAGTGTGCCAAACAGTCACAGCCCTTAAGGCCAAACACAATGCCAGACACACTCGTCATTGGTGACTCCATAGTCAGACACACTAACGTCCCACTCACCAGATTGAGTAAGGAGAAGGTCACAGTAAGCTGCCTGTCGGGAGCTAGAATCTGCCACATAATGCAAACACTCAGGTCTCTCAACAGCAGGTACAAGTATGACTCATAGAGGAGCTCTCTGATTATGTAGCTCAGGCAGGTATGACCCTGACCTTGAGCAGTATCCTACCTTCACCAAGAATGATGCCACAATACAGAGATAAGATGATCAGCTTTAATAATTGGCTTAAACTCTGGTGTCATTCAAAGGGGATCCAATGTCTGTCTGCCTGGGATGACATGCTGGACAAGCCAAGCTGCTTCACAAGGGACGGCTTGCACCTGTCACCCTTGGGCTTCCGGATATTGGCAAAGGCTCTTGCCACCCCCATAGTGCCTTTTTTAGGCAAGGCTCAAATTCTAAACCTACCACCCTAGAACACAAAAAAGGAAAAAAACTAAGGGTAATGCTGCTCAATGCCAGAAGTCTCAACCTCAAGATGCACGCACTCGAGGCCCTTCTCAGTATGGAGAACATCGATGTCTGTGCTGTGACTGAAACCTGGTTCAAGGCTCCTGAGAGCACCCCGGCACTATCAGGTTTTACCTCATATCATGCGTTCCGGCCCCAAAATCCGGACACCGCCAAGAAAGGAGGGGGGGTGTCCATATTCATCAAGGACACCCACACCTCAAGGTTGGTGGCAACACACAATGCATCAGAGACCATCCAGGTGGAATTAACCATAGGCAAGACTGCTCTGCAATTTGTAGCATGTTACAGGCCACCCTCTCAAACTCAGGAACCTCACATAGCTTTCCTGAAAACACTGGAAGGGATAAATGTATCTCCAAACACCATCATACTAGGTGACTTCAACTACCCAAATATAGACTGGGATCACTACTCAAGCCCCAACACTCTAGCCCAAAGGTTCCTAGAGTTCATAAACTCAAATGCCATGAAACAACTAGTCACCATCCCCACAAGAGGTGAAAACATACTCGATCTCATCATCACGAACATGGGGTCACAATGTTCAACACCAGAAGTATACCCCTCACTGGTGAGATCAGATCATAAACTAATCTCACTGGAGGTCCACATCCCGCCCCCACCTGAGATAAAAAAAGACCAGTGAAGAACTTCTCAAAAGCCGACTTCACACTTCTAAAGACTAGTGTGGTCTCTTTTAAGGCCCCCGAGCCTGTGGAAACCATTACTCAAGCCGCTGAATCACTTGCAAATGCCTTCTACCAGCACCTACAGGACTGCATGGATCAGGCAATCCCAAACAAAACAAAGACTCTTTGTACCAAAGGCAAGCGTCCAGTCTGGTGGACCCCAGCCATAAACAAGCTCTACAACAAAAGGAGGAAGCTACTACAAGATAGAGCAAAATCCTTAAAAGGTAAGACACCTTTGATCATTATAAGTAAAAAACTACGAGCTCTCATAAAATCATCCAAGGCAAATTTTGAGAGAAAAATAGCTAAGGACTCAAAAGACAATCATAAGGCCTTCTTTAGCTATGTTAGAAACCTGGGAGGAAACTCCCAGATATGCTCCGAATTAGTTCAAAATGATGTAAAAATCACTGAACCTACAGACATTGCCAACATACTGGCTGACAGGTTCAGTGCAAACTCCCTCCCCCACAAAAGGAGAGATATCTATACCAGAGGATTGTAGCCCCCCAAACATCTTTAACGCTCAAGTGAGAACTGCTCTCTCCAAGGCGAAAAACACAGAATCCATGGGACCAGATGGTGTCCCTGGCTGTGTGCTCCACGAACTCAATGAGGAATTAAACCTGCAGTTAGGACAGCTGTTTAATCTTAGCCTCACCTCAGGATACGTACCCAAGGAGTGGCGCACGGCAACTGTGGTCCCACTTCACAAAGGCGGTGTCTCCACCAACCCTGGAAATTACCATCCCATCAGCTTGACAAGCCTGATCTGCAAAGCTATGGAGAGGATCATAATGGAACTCATAAATAAAGACATAGGGAACTTGCAGACTTTGGATCCAACCCAGTTTGGCTTTGTCAAAGGCAGATCATGCCTTTTAAACTTGGTTGACTTTTTCGAAACAGTCACCAAGGCCATTGATGAGGGAAAGGCAGTCCACACAGCCTACCTCGACCTGGCAAAGGCTTTCGACACAATACCCCACTCAGGTATCATTGAAAAACTCATCAGCTTAAATGTAAACCCATACATCACAAGATGGGTTGCAAACTGGCTAAGTGACAGAACCCACAGGGTCAGAGTTGCTGGCGCCATGTCAGACTCAAAGCCTGTCACAAGTGGTGTCCCACAGGGCTCAGTCCTGGGCCCACTCTTGTTCAGCATCTACTTTTCAGAAGTACAAGCAAACACAGGAGGGTTATGGCTGACAAAATTTGCAGATGACTGCAAACTGGGCGCCATAGTCGAGAACACATCTGACACAGATATCCTTCAGAAGGGTCTCACAGAAATGGATAACTGGTGCCAGAGCCATGGCCTAAAATTAAATGCCAAGAAATGCATAGTCATACCCTTCGGGAAAAACAAGGTTACCCCTAGCTACCATATAGGTGGCAATCCACTGAGCACAGAAGAGGTTCAGGGATCTGGGGACCCAGGTTGACAGTAACCTTTCGTTTGACACTCACGTTGCTAAAGTAGTTAGGAAGATCTTCTACATTGCCCACCTGATCATGAAAGGATTCACATCTAGATCAAGGGAGGTCATCATCCCCCTGTACTCATCACTCATCAGACCAATGATTGAGTACAATGCCCTATTCGGAATGTATCTGACCCGACACCTGCAGCAGCTGGAAAGGCCCCAAAAGTTCCTCACCAAAAGGATAAAGGGTCTCAAAAATATGTCTTATGCTGCCCGACTGAAAGAACTCCAGCTCTATTCAGTCACTTACCGCTTGTTCAGAGGTGACCTGTGCCTGACATACAAGGCCATGTCCAACCCAGAATTGATGAACAGGCTTCACCTCAAAAAATCTAGATCCCTCAGAACTACAAGGGCGGGAGACTTAAACCTTGACACGGTTATTAATAGGACGTGCTGGAGGGACAGATTCATCACCCAGAGACTCCCTATGCTGTGGAACAAAATCCTGGTACATGTGAGGCAGAGCACCTCGCTGGTCTTGTTCAAGAGAAATCTTGACCAATGGATGGGAGATCAGAGATATACCCCAGGGATTACCTCAGTGCCACTGCTTGACAGAGGCACAGCAAAATAATGAGCATAGTTTCCTTCAAACTAAAGAGGTGGCGAAAGTCACAAAACTCTGGGCTAGGCTTATAAATGCCCTTGGGCAGATAGCCTAGTATGAACCTATGAACCTATGAACCTAAATCTAGTAAAACAGCAGGTTTTACTCAATTTTCGGTGAGAATGGACAGTCAAAAAGGTAAAGGCAGTAAAATGTACTTATAATCTGGTAGCAGTCACTCTTTTTCATCTCTCTGCTGCTAGCACCACTCAGCAGGAACACAAGGAGCTTGCTGAGTCAGAAAAAGTCCAAAAACCACACCAAAGCAAGTTTTTAAACAGGGGACTTGAAAGAGCTAGGAATTAGCCCAAAACGGCCAATAAACAACAAGATCTTTTACTGGGGTCACTCCTCCAGGGACAGATAGGCTGCTCAAAGCTCCCCACTCCCACTGGTGAACAAAGAAGCATCCTTCTATCCAAGTAAGGAAATGGGCAACACAGGAACTATTCTAAATTCCAGAATACAGCAATACCTGTATTAGGGACTATTCTAGCTCAGGAAAGGCGAGAAAACAAGTATATTTTTTTTGTGCTTTTTTTTCTTTTTTTAAACAAGCAACAGAGAATGCACAGTAAATACTTTACACAGGCTAGCGCACTTGAGTGGGCAGCCTCAACAGTTAAATCAACAAAAAAGACAAACTTTAAAGTGCAGGTATAAATTAAATGCAAAAAGCAAGCTTAAATCTAATAAAAAAACAGTTTTTACTCGCTTTTCGGTGAGAATAGACATTCGCAAAGGTAAAGGCAGTAAAAGGTACTTATAAGCTGGTAGCAATCACTCTTTTTCATCTCTCTGCTGCAAGCACCACTCTGCAGGACCACGAGGAGCATGCTGAGTCAGAAACAAGTGCAAAAACCACGCCAAAGCGAGGTTTTTAAACAGGGGACTTGAAAGAGCTAGAAATTAGCCCGAAACAGCCAATAAACAACAAGAACTTGTGCTGAGGTCACTCCTCCAGGGACAGAAAGGCTGGTCAAAGCTCACACTCCCACTGGTGAACAAAGAAGCTTCCTTATATACAAGTAAGGGAATGGGTAACCCAGGAAATATTCTAAAATCCGGAATACAGCAATTAAAGTATTAGGGATTATTCTAGCTCAGGAAAGGTGGGAAAACAAGGATTTGTTTTTTTTTTTTTTTTTAAACAAGCAACAGAGAATGCACAGAAAATACTTTACACTGGCTAGTGCACTTGAGTGGGTAGGTTCAACAGTTAAATCAACAAAAAAGACAAACTTTAAAGTGCAGGTATAACTTAAATGCACAAAACAAGCTTAAATCTAGTAAAAGAGCAGTTTTTACTCAATTTTCAGTGAGAATGGACAGTCGCAAAGGTAAAGGCAGTAAAAGGTACTTATGATCTGGTAGCAGTCACTCTTTCATCTCTCTGCTGCTGGCACCACTCTGCAGGACCACAAGGAGCTTGCTGAGTAGGAAACAAGTCCAAAAACCACGCCAAAGCGCGGTTTTAAACAGGGGACTTGAAAGAGCTAGGAATTAGCCCAAAACGGCCAATAAACAACAGGATCTTTCGCTGAGGTCACTCCTTCAGGGACAGATAGGCTGCTCAAAGCTCCCCACTCCCACTGGTGAACAAAAAAGCGTCCTTCTATCCAAGTAAGGAAATGGGCAACACAGGAACTATTCTAAAGTCTAGATTACAGCAATACCTGTATTAGGGGCTATTCTAGCTCAGGAAAGGTGAGAAAACAAGGATATTTTTTTTTGTGCTTTTTTTCCTTTTTTTAAACAAGCAGAGAATGCACAGTAAATACTTTACACAGGCTAGCGCACTTGAGTGGGCAGCCTCAACAGTTATATCAACAAAAAAGACAAACTTTAAAGTGCAGGTATAACTTAAATGCAAAAAAACAAGCTTAAATCTAGTAAAAAAGCAGTTTCTGCTCGCTTTTCGGTGAGAATAGACATTCGAAAAAGGTAAGGGCAGTAAAGGGTACTTATAAGCTGGTAGCAATCATTCTTTTTCATCTCTCTGCTGCTAGCACCACTTTGCAAGACCATGAGGAGCTTGCTGAGTCGGAAACAAGCGCAGAAACAGTGCCAAAGCGGGTTTTTAAACAGGGGACTTGAAAGAGCTTGGAATTAGCCCAAAACAGCCAATAAACAAGATCTTATGCCGAGGTCACTCCTCCAGGGATAGATAAGGTGCTCAAAGCTCCTGAAACCCACTGGTGAACAAAGAAGCTTCCTTCTATCCAAGTAAGGAAATGGGCCACACAGGAACTATTCTAAAGTCCAGAATAAAGAAATAACTGTATTAGGGACTATTCTAGCTCAGGAAAGGTAGGAAAACAAGGATATATTTTTTTCTTTTTTTAAACAGGCAACAGAGAATGCACAGAATATACTTTACACAGACTAGAGCACTTGAGTGGGCAGCCTCAACAGTTAAATCAACAAAAAAGACAAACTTTAAAGTGCAGGTATAACTTAAATGCAAAACACAAGCTTAAATCTAGTAAAACAGCAGTTTTTACTTGATTTTCGGTGGGAATAGACCGCAAAGGTAAAGGCAGTAAAAGGTACTTATAATCTGTTAGCAGACACTCTTTTCATCTCTCTGCTGCTAGCACCACTCTGCAGGACCACGAGGAGCTTCCTGAGTCAGAAACAAGTGCAAAAACCATGCCAAAGCGAGTTTTTAACCAGGGGACTTGAAAGAGCTAGGAATTAGCCCAAAATGGCCAATAAACAACAGGATCTTGTGCTGAGGCCACTCCTCCAGGGACAGATAGGCTGCTCAAAGCTCCCCAATCCCACTGGTGAACAAAGAAGTGCCCTTCTATCAAAGTAAGGAAATGGGCAACACAGGAACTATCCTAAAGTCCAGAGTAGAGCAATACCTGTATTAGCGACCATTCTATCTCAGGAAAGGCAGGAAAACAAGGATTTTTTTTGTTTTTTTGTTTTTTAAACAGGCAACAGAGAATGCACAGAAAATACTTTACACAGGCTAGCGCACTTGAGTGGGCAGCCTCAACAGTTAAATCAACAAAAAAGACAAACTTTAAAGTGCAGGTATAACTTAACTGCAAAAAAACAAGCTTAAATCTAGTAAACCAGCAGTTTTTACTTGATTTTCGGTGAGAATAGAAAGTCGCAAGAGTAAAGGCAGTAAAAGGTACTTATAAGCTGGTAGCAGTCACTCTTTCATCTCTCTGCTGCTAGCACCACTTTGCAGGACCACGAGGAGCTTGCTGTGTTGGAAACAAGCGCAAAAAACGCCCCAAAGTGGGTTTTTAAACAGGGGACTTGAAAAAGCTAAGAATTAGCCCAAAACGGTTAAATAAACAACAAGATCTTATGCTGAGGTCACTCCTCCAGGGATCGATAAGGTGCTCATAGCTCCCCAACCCCACTGGTGAACAAAGAAGCTTCCTTCTATCCAAGTAAGGAAATGGGCCACACAGGAACTATTCTAAAGTCCAGAATACAGCAATACCTGTATTTGGGACTATTCTAGATCAGGAAAGGCAGGAAAACAAGGATATATATATTTTTTTAAGCAGGCAACAGAGAATGCATGGTAAATACTTTACACAGGCTACCACAAATGAATGGGCAGCCTCAACACTTAAATAAAAAAAAGACAAACTTTAAAGTGCAGGTATAACTTAAATGAAAAAACAAGCTTAAATCTAGTAAAAGAGCAGTTTTTCATGTTTTTCTGCGAGAATAGACAGTCACAAAGGTAAAGGCAGTAAAAGGTACTTATAATCTGGTAGCATTCACTCTTTTTCATCTCTCTGCTGCTAGCACCACTCTGCAGGACAACGAAGAGCTTGCTGAGTCAGAAACAAGCGCAAAAACCGCACCAAAATTGGTTTTTAAATAGGGGACTTTAAAGAGCTAGGAATTAGCCCAAAACAGCCAATAAACAACAAGATATTGTGCTGAGGTCAGTCCACCAGGGAAAGATAGGCTGCTCAGAGCTCTCCAATCCCACGGGTGAACAAAGAAGCTTCCTTCTATCCAAGTAAGGAAATGGGGAACACAGGAACTATTCTAAAATCCAGAATACAGCAATACCTGTATTAGGGACCATTGTAGCTCAGGAAAGGCGGGAAAACAAGGATATTTTTTTTTTGTTTATTTTCTTTTTTTAAACAGGCAACAGAGAATGCACAGAAAATACTTTACACAGGCTAGTGCACTTGATTGGGCAGCCTCAACAGTTAAATAAACAAAAAAGACAAACTTTAAAGAGCAGGTATAACTTAAGTACAAAAAATAAGCTTAAATCTAGTAAATGAGCAGTTTTTAACTCGCTTTTCAGCAAGAATACACAGTTGCAAAGGTAAAGGCAGTAAAAGGTACTTATAACCTGGTAGCAGTCACTCTTTTCATCTCTGTGCTGCTAGCACCACTCTGCAGGACCACAAGGAGCTTGCTGAGTCGGAAACAAGAGCAAAAACCACATCAAAGTGAGTTTTTAAACAGGGTACTTGAAAGAGCTATGAATTAGCCCGAAATGGCCAATAAACAGCAGGATCTTGTGTTGAGGTCACTCCTCTAGGGACAGATAGGCTGCTCAATGCTCCCCAGCCCCACTGGTGAACAAAAAATCATCCTTTTATCCAAGTAAGGAAATGGGCAACACAGGAACTATCCTCAATTCCAGAATACAGCAATACCTGTATTAGGGGCTATTCTAGCTCAGGAAAGGTGGGAAAAGGATATATTTTTTTCTTTTTTTAAATAGGCAACAGAGAATGCACAGAAAATGCTTTACACAGGCTAGCGCACTTGAGTGGGCAGCCTCAACAGTTAAATCAACAAAAAAGACAAACTTTAAAGTGCAGGTATAACTTAAATGCTTAAATCTAGTAAAAGAGCAGTTTTTACCTGCTTTTCGGTGAGAGTAGACATTTGCAAAGGTAAAGGCAGTAAAAGGTACTTATAATCTGGTAGCAGTCACTCTTTCTCATATTTCTGCTGATGGAACCACTCTTCAGGACCACGAGGAGCTTGCTGAGTCAGAAACAAGTGCAAAAACCGTGCCAAAACAGGTTTTTAAACAGGGGACTTGAAAGAGCGAGGAATTAGCCCAAAACGGCCAATAAACAAAAAGCTGAGGTCACTCCTCCGAGGATAGATAAGGTGCTCAAAGCTCCCCACTCCCAGTGGTGAACAAAGAAGCTTCCTTCTATCCAAGTATGGAAATGGGCAACACAGGAACTATCCTCAAGTCCAGAATACAGCAATACCTCTATTAGGGACTATTCTAGCTCAGGAAAGATAGGAAAACAAGGATATTTTTTTTTTTTTTTTTTAAATAGGCAGCAGAGAATGCACAGAAAATACTTTACACAGGCTAGCACACATGAGTGGGAAGCCACAACAGCTAAATGAACAAAAAGGACAAACTTTAAAGTGCAGGAATAACTTAAATGCAAAAAAAAAGCTTAAATCTAGTAAACCAGCAGTTTTTACTTGATTTTCGGTGAGAATAGAAAGTCGCAAGAGTAAAGGCAGTAAAAGGTACTTATAAGCTGGTAGCAGTCACTCTTTCATCTCTCTGCTGCTAGCACCACTTTGCAGGACCACGAGGAGCTTGCTGTGTGGGAAACAAGCGCAAAAAACGCCCCAAAGTGGGTTTTTAAACAGGGGACTTGAAAAAGATAAGAATTAGCCCAAAACGGTTAAATAAACAACAAGATCTTATGCTGAGGTCACTCCTCCGGGGATCGATAAGGTGCTCATAGCTCCCCAATCCCACTGGTGAACAAAGAAGCTTCCTTCTATCCAAGTAAGGAAATGGGCCACACAGGAACTATTCTAAAGTCCAGAATACAGCAATACCTGTATTTGGAACTATTCTAGATCAGGAAAGGCAGGAAAACAAGGATATATATATTTTTTTAAGCAGGCAACAGAGAATGCATGGTAAATACTTTACACAGGCTACCGCAAATGAATGGGCAGCCTCAACACTTAAATAAAAAAAAAAGACAAACTTTAAAGTGCAGGTATAACTTAAATGAAAAAACAAGCTTAAATCTAGTAAAAAAGAGCATTTTTTTCATGTTTTTCGGCGAGAATAGACAGTCACAAAGGTAAAGGCAGTAAAAGGTACTTATAATCTGGTAGCATTCACTCTTTTTCATCTCTCTGCTGCTAGCACCACTCTGCAGGACAACGAGGAGCTTGCTGAGTCAGAAACAAGCGCAAAAACCGCACCAAAATTGTTTTTTAAATAGGGGACTTTAAAGAGCTAGGAATTAGCCCAAAATAGCCAATAAACAACAAGATATTGTGCTGAGGTCAGTCCACCAGGGACAGATAGGCTGCTCAGAGCTCTCCACTCCCACGGGTGAACAAAGAAGCTTCCTTATATCCAAGTAAAGAAATGGGCAACACAGGAACTATTCTAAAGTCCAGAATACAGCAATACCTGTCTTAGGGACTATTCTATCTCAGGAAAGGCAGGAAAACAAGGATATTTTTTTTTCTTTTTTTAGACAGGCAACAGAGAATGCACAGAAAATACTTTACACAGGCTAGCGCACTTGAGTGGGCAGCCTCAACAGTTAAATCAACAAAAAAGACAAACTTTAAAGTGCAGGTATAACTTAAATGCAAAAAAACAAGCTTAAATCTAGTAAAAGAGCAGTTTTTACTCACTTTTCCGTGAGAATAGACATTTGCAAAGGTAAAGGCAGAAAAAGGTACTTATAATCTGGTAGCGTTCACTCTTTCTCGTCTCTCTGCTGCTAGCACCACTCTGCAGGACCACGAGGAGCTTGCTGAGTCAGAAACAAGTGCAACAACCATGCCAAAATGGGTTTTTAAACAAGGGACTTGAAAGAGCTATGAATTAGCCAAAAACGGCCAATATACAACAAGATCTTGTGCTGAGGTCACTTCTCCAGGGATAGATAAGGTGCTCAAAGCTCCCCACTCCCACTGGTGAACAAAGAAGCTTCCTTCTATCCAAGTATGGGAATGGGCAACACAGGAACTATTCTAAAGTCCAGAATACAGCAATACCTGTATTAGGGACTATTCTAGCTCAGGAAAGGCGGGAAAAGGATATATATTTTTTCTTTTTTTAAACAGGCAACAGAGAATGCATAGAAAATACTTTACACAGGCTCGCGCACTTGAGTGGGCAGCCTCAACAGTTAAAACAACAAAAAAGACAAACTTTAAAATGCAGGTATAACTTAAATGCTTAAATCTAGTAAAAGAGCAGTTTTACTTGCTCTTTGGTGAGAATAGACAATCGCAAAGGTAAAGGCAGTAAAAGGTACTTATAATCTGGTAGCAGTTGCTCTTTCTCATCTCTGTGCTGCTAGCAACACTCTGCAGGACCACGAGGAGCTTGCTAAGTCAGAAACAAGTGCAAAAACCGTGCCAAAATGGGTTTTTAAACAGGGAACTTAAAAGAGCTTGGAATTAGCCCAAAATGGCCAATAAACAAAAAGATATTGTGCTGAGGTCACTACTCCAGGGATAGATAAGGTGCTCAAAGCTCTCCACTCCCACTGTTGAATAAAGAAGCTTCCTACTATCCAAGTATGGAAATGGGCAACACAGGAACTATTCTGAAGTCCAGAATACAGAAATGCCTGTATTAGGGACTATTCCAGCTCAGGAAAGATAGGAAAACAAGGATAATTTTTTTTGTTTTTTTTCTTTTTTTAAACAGGCAACAGAGAATGCACAGAAAATACTTTACACAGGCTAGCACACATGAGTGGGCAGCCTCAACAGCTAAATGAACAAAAACGACAAACTTTAAAGTGCAGGTATAACTTAAGTACAAGAAATAAGCTTAAATCTAGTAAAAGAGCAGTTTTTACTTGCTTTTCGGCAATAATACACAGTCGCAAAGGTAAAGGCAGTAAAAGGTACTTATAACCTGGTAGCAGTCACTCTTCATCTCCCTGCTGCTAGCACCACTCTGCAGGACCACGAGGAGCTTGCCGAGTCAGAAATAAGAGCAAAAACCAGACAAAGCGAGTTTTTAAACAGGGTACTTGAAAGAGCTAAGAATTAGCCCAAAATGGCCAATAAACAGCAGGAACTTGCGTTGAGGTCACTCCTCCAGGGACAGATAGGCTGCTCAAAGCTCCCCACTCCCACTGGTGAACAAAGAAGCATCCTTCTATCCAAGTAAGGAAATGAGCAACACAGGAACTATCCTCAAGTCCAGAATACAGCAATACCTGTATTAGGGACTATTCTAGCTCAGGAAAGGCGGGAAAAGGATATTTTTTTTTTCTTTTATTAAACATGCAACAGAGAATGCACAGAAAATACTTCACACAGGCTAGCATACTTGAGTGGGCAGCCTCAACAGTTAAATCCATGAAAAAGACAAACTTTAATGTGCAGGTATAACTTAAATCCAAAAAAACAAGCTTAAATCTAGTAAAAGAGCAGTTTTTACTCACTTTTCTATGAGAATAGACATTCGCAAAGGTAAAGGCAGTAAAAAGTACTTATAATCTGGTAGCAGTCCCTCTTTTTCTTCTTTCTGCTGCTAGCACCACTCAGCAGGACCACTAGGAGCATGCTTAGTCAGAAACAAGTGCAAAAACCGTGCCAAAGTGGGTTTTAAAACAGGAGACTTGAAAGAGCTAGGAATTAGCCCAAAACGGCCAATAAACAATAAGATCTTGTGGTGAGGTCACTCCTCCAGGTACAGATTGGCTGCGCAAAGCTCCCCAATCCCACTGGTGAACAACGAAGCTTCCTTCTATCCAAGTAAGGAAATGGACAACACAGGAACTATTCTAAAGTCCAGAATACAGCAATATCTGTATTAGGGACCATTCTAGCTCGGGAAAACAAGGATATTTTTTTTTGTTTATTTTTTTTTTTAAGCAGGCAACAGAGAATGCACAGAAAAAACTTTACACAGGCTCGTGCACTTGAGTGGGCTGCCTCAACAGTTAAATAAACAAAAAACTTTAAAGTGCAGGTATAACTTAAATGCAAAAAAACAAGCTTAAATCTAGTAAGAGCAGTTTTCACTCGCTTTTCGGCAAGAATACACAGTCGCAAAGGTAAAGGCAGTAAAAGGTACTTATAACCTGGTAGCAGTCACTCTTTTCATCTCCCTGCTGCTAGCACCAATCTGCAGGAATACGAGGAGCTTGCTGAGTCAGAAACAAGTGCAAAAACCACGCCAAAAGCGAGTTTTTAAACAGGGTACTTGAAAGAGCTATGAATTAGCCCAAAATGGCCAATAAACAGCAGGAGCTTGTGTTGAGGGCACTCATCCAGGGACAGATAGGCTGCTCAAAGCTCCCCACTCCCACTGGCGAACAAAGAAGCATCCTTCTATCCAAGTAAGGAAATGGGCAACACAGGAACTATCCTCAAGTCCAGAATACAGCAATACCTCTATTAGGGACCATTCTAGCTCAGGAAAGGCGGGAAAACAAGGATTTTTTTTCTTTTATTAAACAGGCAACAGAGAATGCACAGAAAATACTTTACACAGGCTAGCGCACATGAGTGGGCAGCCTCAACAGCTAAATGAACAAAACAGACAAACTTTAAAGTGCAGGTAGAACTTAAATGCAAAAAACAAGCTTAAATCTAGTAAAAGAGCAGTTTTTACTCGCATTTCTATGAGAATAGACATTCGCAAATGTAAAGGCAATAAAAAGTACTTATAATCTGGTAGCAGTCTTTTTTTTTCATCTCTCTGCTGCTAGCACCACTCAGCAGGACCACGAGGAGCTTGCTTAGTCAGAAACAAGCGCAAAAACTGCACCAAACAGGGTTTTTAAACAAGGGACTTGAAAGAGCTAGGAATTAGCCCAAAACAGCCAATAAACAATAAGATCTTGTGCTGAGGTCAGTCCTCCAGGGACAGATAGGCTGACCAAAGCTCCCCACTCCCACTGGTGAACAAAGAAGCTTCCTTCTATCCAAGTAAGGAAATGGGCAACACAGGAACTATTCTAAAGTCCAGAATACAGCAATACGTGCATTAGGGACTATTCTAGTTCAGGAAAGGTGGGAAATCAAGTATATTTTTTTTTGTTTTTGTTTTTTTCTTTTTTTAAACAGGCAACAGGGAATGCACAGAAAATCCTTTACATAGGCTAGAGCACTTGAGTGGGTAGCCTCAACAGTTAAATAAAAAAAAAGACAAACTTTAAAGTGCAGGTATAACTTAAATGCAAAAAACAAGCTTAAATCTAGTAAAAGAGCAGTTTTTACTCTCTTTTCGGTGAGAATAGACAGTCGCAAAGGTAAAAGCTATAAAAGGTACTTATAATCTGGTAGCAGTCACTCTTCATCTCTCTGCTGCTAGCACCACTCTGCAGGACCACGAAGAGCTTGCTGAGTCAGAAACAAGAGCAAAAGCCGCGCCAAAGCGGGTTTTTAAACAAGGGAATTGAAAGAGCTATTGATTAGCCCATAATGGCCAATAAACAAGATCTTGTGCTGAGGTCACTCCTCCAGGGACAGATAGGCTGCTCAAAGCTCCCACTCCCACTGGTAAACAAAGAAGCTTCCTTATATCCAAGTAAGGATATGGGTAACCCTGGAACTATTCAAAAGTCCAGAATACAGCAATACCTGTATTAGGGACTATTCTATCTCAGGAAAGGTGGGAAAACAAGGATATTTTTTTTGTTTTTTTACTTATTTTAAACAGGCAACAGAGAAAGCACAGAAAATACTTTACACAGGCTAGCGCACTTGAATGGGCAGCCCCAACACTTAAATCAACATAAAAGACAAACTTTAAAGTGCAGGTATAACTTAAATAAAAAAACAAGCTTAAATCTAGTAAAAGAGCAGTTTTTACTCGCTTTTCGGTGACAGTAGCAGTCACTATTTCTCATCTCTCTCTGTTGCTAGCACCACTCTGCAGGACCACAAGGAGCTTGCTGAGTCAGAAACAAGGGCAAAAAGCACTCCAAAATGGGTTTTTAAACAGCAGACTTGAAAGAGCTAGGAATTAGCCCAAAACGGCCAATAAACAACAAGATCTTGTGCTGAGGTCACTTCTCCAGGGATAGATAAGGTGCGCAAACCTCCCCACTCCCACTAGTGAACAAGGAAGCTTCCTTCTATCCAAGTATGGAAATGGGCAACACAGGAACTATTCTAAAGTCCAGAATACAGAAATACCCGTATTAGGGACTATTCAAGCTCAGGAAAGATAGGAAAACAAGGATATTTTTTTTTGTTTTTTTTCTTTTTTTAAACAGGCAACAGAGAATGCACATAAACTACTTTACACAGGCTAGCGCACATGAGTCGGCAGCCTCAACAGCTAAATGAACAAAAAGGACAAACTTTAAAGTGCAGGTATAACTTAAATGTAAAAAAATAAGATTAAATCTAGTAAGAGCAGTTTTTACTTGCTTTTCAGTGAGAATAGACATTTGCAAAGGTAAATGCAGTAAAAGGTATTTATAATCTGGTAGCAGTCACTCTTTGTCATCTCTCTGCTGCTAGCACCACTCTGCAGGACCACGAGGAGCTTGCTGAGTCAGAAACAAGTGCAAAAAGCAAGCCAAAATGGGTTTTTAAACAGGGGACTTGAAAGAGCTAGGAATTAGCCCAAAACGGCCAATAAACAACAAGATCTTGTGCTGAGGTCACTCCTCCAGGGTGAGATAGGCTGCTCAAAGCTCCCCACTCCCACTGGTGAACAAAGAAGCTTCCTTCTATCCAAGTAAGGAAATGAGCAACACAGGAACTATTCTAAAGCCCAGAATACAGCAATACCTGTATTAGGGACCATTCTAGCTCAGGAAAGGCGGGAAAACAAGGATTTTTTTTTGTGTTTTTCTTTTTTAAAACAAGCAACAGAGAATGCACAGAAAATACTTTACACAGGCTAGCGCACTTGAGTGGGCAGCCTCAACAGTTAAATCAACAAAAAAGACAAACTTTAAAGTGCAGGTATAACTTGAATGTAAAAAACAAGCTTAAATCTAGTAAAAGAGCAGTTTTTACTCAATCTTCGGTGAGAATACACAGTCACAGAGGTAAAGGCATTAAAAGGTACTTATAATCTGCTAGCAGTCAGTCTTTTTCGTCTCTCTGCTGCTACCACCACTCAGCAGGAACATGAGGAGCTTGCTGAGTTGGAAACAAGTGCAAAAACCGCGTCAAAGTGGGTTTTTAACAGGGGACTTGAAAGAGCTAGGAATAGCCCAAAATGGCCAATACATAATAAGATCTTATGCTGAGGTTACTCCTCCAGGGACAGATAGGCTGCTCAAAGCTCCCCACTCGCACTGGTGAACAAGAAAGCTTTCTTCTATCCAAGTAAGGAAATGGGCAACACAGGAACTATTCTAAAGTCCAGAATACAGCAATACCTCTATTAGGGACCATTCTAGCTCAGGAAAGGCGGGAAAACAAGGATTTTTTTCTTTTTTTAAACAGGCAACAGAGAATGCACTTGTTTCCAAATCAGCAAGCTCCCCGCGGTCCTGCAGAGTGGTGCTAGCAGCAGGGAGACAAAAAGAGTGACTGCTACCAGGTTATAAGTACCTTTTACTGCCTTTACCTTTGCGACTGTCTATTCTCGCCAAAAAGTGAGTAAAACCTGCTCTTTTACTAGATTTATGCTTGTTTTTTCATTTGTTATACCTCCACTTTAAAGTTTGTCTTTTAAGTTATACCTGCACTTTAAAGTTTTTTGTTGATTTAACTGTTGAGGCTGCCCACTCAAGTGCTCTAGCCTGTGTAAAGTATTATCTGTGCATTCTCTGTTGCCTGTTTAAAAAAAGAAAAAAACAAAAAAAAAAAATCCTTGTTTTCCTATCTTTCCTGAGCTAGAATAGTCCCTAATACAGGTATTGCTCTATTCTGGACTTTAGAATAGTTCCTGTGTTGCCCATTTCCTTACTTGGATAGAAGGAAGCTTTTTTGTTCACCAGTGGGAGTGGGGAGCTTTGAGCACCTTATCTATTCCTAGAGGAGTGACCTCAGCACAAGATCTTGTTGTTTATTGGCTGTTTTGGGCCATTTCCTAGCTCTTTCAAATCCCCTGTTTAAAAACCTGTTTTGGCGCATTTTTTGCACTTGTTTCTCACTCAGCAAGCTCCTCGTGGTCCTGCAGAGTGGTGCTAGCAGCAGAGAGACGAGAAAGAGTGACTGCTTCCAGACTATAAGTACCTTTTACTGCCTTTACCTTTGCGAATGTCTATTCCCGCCGAAAAGCGAGTAAAAACTGCTCTTTTACTAGATTTAAGCTTGTTTTTTTTTGCATTTAAGTTATACTTGCACTTTAAAGTTTGTCTTGTTTGTTGATTTAACTGTTGTTGCTGCGCACTCAAGTGCGCTAGCCTGTGTAAAGTATTTTCTGTGCATTCCCTTTTGCCTGTTTAAAAAAAGAAAAAAAAAAAAATAAAATATCCTTCTTTTCCCGCCTTTCCTGAGATAGAATAGTCCCTAATACAGGTATTGCTGTATTCTGGACTTGAGGGTAGTTCCTGTGTTGCCCATTTCCTTACTTGGATAAAAGGAGGCTTCCTTGTTCACCAGTGGGAGTGGGGAGCTTTGAGCAGCCTATCTGTCCCTGGAGGAGTGACCTCAACACAAGATCCTGTTGTTTATTGGCCATTTTGGGCTAATTCATAGCTCTTTCAAGTACCCTGTTTAAAAACTCGCTTTGGCATGGTTTCTGCACTTGTTTCCAACTCAGCAAGCTCATCGTGGTCCTGCAGAGTAGTGTTAGCAGCAGAGAGATGAAAAGAGTGACTGCTACCAGATTATAAGTACCTTTTACTGCCTTTACCTTTGCAACTGTCTATTCTCCCCGAAAAGCATGTAAAAACTGCTCTTTTACTAGATTTAAGCTTATTTTTTGTACTTAAGTTATACCTGCACTTTAAAGTTTGTCTTTTTTGTTTATTTAACTGTTGAGGCTGCCCACTCAAGTGCACTAGCGTGTGTAAAGTATTTTCTGTGCATTCTCTGTTGCCTTTTTAAAAAAAGAAAATAAACACAAAAATATCCTTGTTTTCCTGCCTTTCCAGAGCTAGAATGATCCCTAATACAGGTATTGCTGGATTCTGGACTTTAGAATAATTCCTGTGTTGCCCATTTTCTTACTTGGATAGAAGGAAGTTTCTTTGTTCACCAGTGGGAGTGGGGAGCTCTGAGCAGCCTATCTGGCCCTGGAGGACTGACCTCAGCACAAGATCTTGTTGTTTACTGGCTGTTTTGGGCTAATTCCTAGCTCTTTAAATTCCCCTGTTTAAAAACCCATTTTGGTATGGTTTTTGTGCTTGTATCTGACTCAGCAAGCTCCTCGTGGTCCTGAAGAGTGGTGCTAGCAGCAGAGAGATGAAAAAGAGTGACTGCTACCAGATTATAAGTACCTTTTACTGCCTTTACCTTTGTGACTGTCTATTCTCGCCGAAAGGCGTGTTAAAACTGCTCTTTTGCTAGATTTAAGCTTGTTTTTTTCATTTAAGTTATACCTGCACTTTAAAGTTTGCCTTTTTTGTTGATTTAAGTGTTGAGGCTGCCCATTCAAGTGCACTAGCCTGTGTAAAGTATTTTCTGTGCTTTCTCTGTTGCCTGTTTAAAAAAAGAAAAAAACAAAAAAAATCCTTGTTTTCCCACCTTTCCTGAGCTAGAATAGTCCCTAACAGAGGTATTGCTGTATTCTGGACTTTAGAATAGTTCCTGTGTGGCCCATTTCCTTACTTTGATAGAAGGAAGCTTCGTTGTTCACCATTGCAAGTGGGGAGCTTTGAGCACATTATCTATCCCTGGCGGAGTGACCTCAGCACAAGATCTTGTTGTTTATTGGCCGTTTTGGGCTAATTCCTAGCTCTTTCCAGTCCCATGTTTAAAAACCTGTTTTGGTGCAGTTATTGCACTTGTTTCCGACTCAGCAAGCTCCTCGTTGTCCTGCGGAGTGGTGCTAGCAGCAGAGCGATGAAAAAGAATGACTGCTACAGATTATAAGTATCTTTTACTGTCTTTACCGTTGCGACTGTCTGTTCTCACTGAAAAGCGAGTAAAAACTGCTCTTTTACTAGATGTAAGCTTGTTTTTTGCATTTAAGTTATACCTATAAAGACAAACTTGTATAACTTATACCTATATCTAGTAAAAGATCAGTTTTTACTTGCTTTTCGGTGAGAATAGAGAGTCGCAAAGGTAAAATCAGTAAAAGGTACGTATAATCTGCTTGCAGTCATAGAGTTTCTATGGCCCAATATTTACCATTGCAAATAAGGCAAGCTAGACAAGCATTATATTCATACTGTAAGTTCCTCATTGAAAAGAATATCAAATTTCAAATGAAATACCCTTTCACATTAATTTTTACAGTCGATGGCTCCAAATACTCCATATCTGCAAAAAAAGAAGCAAAAGTTACCTTTTTGAAGATTTTTAAGTACCTTCCAGCTTCAGAAGCTTGATCTGGCCATCCAGTCTGGTTGCAGTGACGTGGATGCTGGGATTCCATTCTTACTACATCTCGAGTCTTTAAAATCCTTTGTTTATCTTTTCTTCACCAGGCCCCTTGGTAAATGTTTACTTAGTTTTTTTTTACAGCTTCAGCTCGTCCACAAAGATTTTCCGAACTTTTATGGCTCCTACGAACTGAGTCCCTTCACGAAGCAACAGGAAGTCCTTTGGGTGCTGCTGAGGGTCCAATTTCAAGGTGGCACATCCGGAAGTCCGTCCGGTTAATGGTTCCCCCGTCGCGAGCTCGAAGACAGGATTACAAGCTCAGGAAGTAAGAAGATCTCTGTTGAGGAAGCGAAAGCTATTTGGACTGTAAAACGAGCATCCATGGACATTTAAAGTATGCAACATGTTTTACTGGTTTAAAAGGAACTGTGAATTCATTCAGGTATGATTACAATTGAATTAATAATGTACTGGCTTAGAATGTGTTATTTAACTGATTGCTTAGAACTATTATAGCTTTACCATAGTTATTCTTTTTCCTTAGGTATGTTATGCTGAATGTTGATGTGTTAATAACCTTGTAGTATATTTTATTATTTGTTTTTCCTGTATTACTGATGTGTTTTAATACTGCAAATGTTTAGATAAGGGGATTTAGTGTTGGGATAATTAGTACATAAGGAGACCATGAGACATTATATTGTGGGCTCTCTAGGAATGTGAAGGTTATCTTGTTTATATACTGGCATGTGGTTCTGACTGTTTTGAGGACTGTGTTACTCAGTCATCATCTCATTAATTTAACTATATTACCCAGTAAAGTGAAGTTAGAGTCTTATTTTTATTCACCCTATTTGCTGACAGTACAATTCTAGATAATTTAGACTATATAAATAAAGCCGGATTTAATATTATACTTAAAAGTTAAACATTTGCTTTCTCTGTAGTTCTTTTTCTCTCTTCTAACTAACAATGCATATGGTGAATTATCTTTAATTTAATAATGTTATTGTTTAATAGGGGTAGTTTCACATACTTGATTATTTTAGATTTAAATATGGTTGTTAGATAACTTAATGAGATACAACTAATCAATATAAGTAATAATATATGAGAACTATTAGTGAGGTATGATAGTAACTAAGTGTAATGAAGACTATTTACTTGATAGGTTTAACTAATTAGTGTGTTCCAGAGCTGTGGATAATTATCAGTGTTTATTAGGGAATGTTTTGGTTAGGCTTTGTAGAGTTAGATGTAGCTTTTATAGGTTTTTTGCATGTTTTTGATGTTATATTTTGTAAGATAAAGAATAGATGTTTAGTAAGGTTATCTACCCATAAAAGTTTTAACAGTGTAAAAAACCTATGTATGTCCTGGTCCAGGGGAATAGTGGATAGGCACTGGTTAGGGATGGGATGTCAAGATTGCTTCCAGACAATATATATTGTGCTATTATACTCGAATCTAGTACTGTTTCTCAATTTTAAAATATCCTTAAACGAATTAAAGATCTTAGTATGTGGATAATAGACTCATGGAATACTAAAGGGCTCCAGAACTTGAAAAAAAGGAAATTATTTCTTCATTTATTTCTCCAGTCAAAGGCATATTTTATTTTATTACAAGAAACCCACTTGACCAATGACCAATGGGCTGTCCTTAAGGATAAGAAATGGATTAGAGACGTGGTAGCTTCAGAAGGGACAACTAATAGTGCAGGAGTGGCTATTATTATTAAAAATCAGTATCAAGAGAAAATTCTAGATTTTAAAATAGACAAAGAAGGAAGATGGTGTTATGTGATTATTTCATCTACACTTTATGATAAACCTGTGGTACTTCTTAATATATATGCCCCATGTACCAAACAACAACTTTTTATAGCATCACTTTATTTTATCCTGAATCAATATAATAATTGTTATATAATAATAGGAGGTGATTGGAATACATATCAAGATACCAAATTAGATAAATCAAGTTCACACAGGTCCTTTAATAACCAAGCAGTGATAGCATTAAAGGAACTTAAAACAGATTTTAAATTATATGACCCATTTAAATACACAAATAATCAAATAAATTCAAATAACTTTACATTTTATTCAAGTTGTCATAAAATTTGGTCTAGGATTGATTTCTTTCTAATTTCAGATGTACTAATTACTTTAGATCCCTGTGTATCTATACAAGCTCGACACTTATCGGATCATTCTAGAATCACATTAATTTTTAACAAGGACATTAGAAATAGTATGCATCATAGAGGTTATAATTGGTCTCTAAATCCGTATTTATTAAATAAAGAAGCTATAACCAAAGAAGTTCAAGAGACCTTTAATCATCTAGTTAATTTCTCTAAACACCGGCATCCATCTGATATAGAATGGGCAACGACCAAAGCACAAATAAGAGGAATCTTTCTTCAAAACACTACTTATTATAAGAAAATACAAATGAGAGACATACAAGAATTGGAAACTAAAATTAAGTTACTAGATCAGGATTTAATTGGGAACTATAGTAAACAAACTGAAACGGAGTTATTAAAATGTCAAAAAAATCTTTTTTACTACAAAATAGTAAATTGTCATTTTATGAACAGAAAATACTGGTAAAATACGCTAATCATATTCAGACCCCATCAAAAGCACTAGCTTGTATCATTAATCAATCGAAAATACCTTCTCAAATTTCTGAAATACAGTTTAATAATAAAAGATATATCAATACTGAAGACATTATGCATACCTTTGAATTAATATTCTCTCAAATCTATGACGAGCATCAGGAATTACTTATAAGAGTAATAACGATTTTCTGCAGAAGATTATCTTTCCGAAAATTGGTGATGAGTCTCATGAGAGTTTAATCAAACCAATTTCCTCTGAGGAGATAACAGATACAATTAATAATTTGAAGCCACATAAAGCTCCAGGACCGGATGGTTTGACTACTGAATTTTACAAAACTTTTTGTGATATATTGGGTAAAATACTTCCACATGTATTTAACTATATAATTAATAATAAAATTAATGATCCGCACTTTAATGCTTCGAAAACAATTCTTATACCTAAAGAGAATGCAGATCTTCAAAATCCGGATAATTATAGACCCATTTCACTTTTAAATATAGACATGAAAATTATGACATCTATTTTAACTAATAGATTGAAGAAGGTAATAAACCTAATAATATCTGATGAACAAGCTGGTTTTATAAATGGCAGACAAACTACTGATAATACATTATCACTTCATACACTAATTTCTTATGCCACTCATAGAAATCTTAATGTTTACGCACTCATAATTGATGCTCAAAAAGCTTTAGATAGAGTTTTTATCATATTTCAATATACCCCAAGACTTTATTTTAACATTAAAAAAGTTATATAATAATCCCTATACAACTTTATACATTAATAAAAATTTCTCAAAAAGAATGCAAATTAAGAATGGTACCCGTCAAGGATGTCCGCTATCTCCTATATTATTCAATTTATACT
This sequence comes from Protopterus annectens, assembly GCF_019279795.1. Classification (NCBI taxonomy): domain Eukaryota; kingdom Metazoa; phylum Chordata; order Ceratodontiformes; family Protopteridae; genus Protopterus; species Protopterus annectens. Next base: position 398,273,453 of record NC_056735.1, read on the forward strand.
TAGAACCACTATTTCTACATATTAAGCAAAATATTTATCATAATGCGCCAATATATGGTAAGAAAATATCCATGGCTGCTTTTGCTGATGATCTTAATATTTACTGTACGACGCCTGTTTCAGATACCAAGAAAATATTAAAAGCAGTGGAAGATTTTGCAGAAATATCTAATTACAAAATAAATTAAAAAAAAAAAACAATTTATTTCCTTTAAAGATGCCTACACCCTTTTCGCTTTTACCATTGGTAGGTCAGTTAAAATCCAAAGAAAAAATAAAATATTTGGATATTGTTTTCTCAAGAGATAAGAGACTTATGTGAACAATGTTAAGCTAATTTGGGATCATATATTATCTGATTTAAAAAGATGGAATAATCTGAAATTACCAATAATGGCAAAGGCTTCAATTATTAAAATTAATGTACTCCCCAGAATATTATATATTTTTCGAGCTACCCAAGTCTCAGTTTCTAGGAAATTCTTTAAACAACTTCATACGGAGTTAGGTAGATTTGTATGGGAACCTAGAAAAACTAGAATATCTTATGATAAACTGATGACTCCGAAAAATAAGGGTGGTTTAGACTTACCGAATTTTGAAGCATATTATTTAATAATAAATGCTAATAGAATTCTAAGAGGGGTTAACTTTGACATATCCAGTACTAAATGGTCACCCAAGTGGTTGATTCTGAATTACAAACATGCTGTTACATTGGGTATTAATTTTAAGGCATTACCGTTTTTAAATAAAGATACCTTTAAATTGCACACTTTGATGGAACATATTAGATTATATATAATATCAATACAAAACCTGTTTAAATCACTAAATCTTACAGTATATGATGACTTTCCAACCATTTCACAATAACCCGAATTTGAAAATCGGTAATCAATTGATAGATCTTAAAAAATTCCCACTTATAATTGATCTAACCATACTTGATTTATATCCTTTTCTTGGTATCTCAATACACGACATGTTAAGAGAGATGAGCCTTCCTAACTCTTATTTAATTATAATGAGACAATTAAAGGATCTTTCAATAAGTTATTTTAGTAATTTCAAAATTAAAGAAGATTTAACCATTTGTTTAAACTTATGGCTAACTCTTATGCAGGATTTCAAATATATAATGGCTTCATATAATTTGATAAAAGAAGTGAAATATAATAACCAAATACTTTTATCCAAATACTGGAAGGATAAATTATTACCGATTGATGATAATAAAATATTGAAAGCAATTAATTTAACCTCAAAATCAGTATCTCTTCAAAAGCTATTATTTACTCAGCTGATGATATTTAATAACGCTTATTACACTCGTCTCAGTCTGCATAAGTTCAACTCTAAAAATTCACCTAAATGTCCCTATTGTATCGATCAGATGGCTGACCTTTTACACATGTTCTGGAGCTGTAAATGTGTATTCAAACTTTGGAATTCTTCAAAAATTCAATTACAAAAAATGGGTTATCAACAGTCCACACTTTTTTGGGAGTTTATGATCCTTCATATTCCTCCAAATAACTTGGACAGATCCCAAGTGATCATACTCAAATATTTTCTTGTTAATGAAGCTTTATATAGCTACAAATTGGCTGAATCCATCTCAGACTTCATGGGAAAACTTTAAAAGTGTAGCGATAAAACATATTTTAGCACATAAATTACTAATTAAAGATCATAAGAAAAATATAAATAATACAAAAATATGGGAGCAAATCTTTAACATCATGTTAGCTTAATGTTCTAATCCACTTTTCCCCGGGAAGTACATACTTAATATGGAGGTTAGTATAGATAAGCCTTATATTGATACTAGATTTTCTTTTTTTAATACCCTTTTAGAATTTTATCTTAATGTATAATGGTCTTATGCAACTGTTGGAAGCATTCATGTATATAATGTACATATGTTGTAGTATTGTATTAACAATTGGAAAAGAATAAAGATTTATTATTGAAAAAAAAAAACAAGCTTAAATCTAGTAAAAGAGCAGTTTTTACTCGCTTTTCGGCAAGAATAGACAGTCGCAAAGGTAAAGGCAGTAAAAGGTACTTATAATCTGGTAGCAATCACTCTTTTCATCTCCCTGCTGCTAGCACCACTCTGCAGGACCATGAAGAGCTTGCTGAGTTGGAAACAAGAGCAAAAACCGCGCCAAAGAGCTTGGAATTAGCCCAAAACGGCCAATAAACAACAAGATCTTGTGCTGAGGTCACTCCTCCAGGGATAGATAAGGTGCTCAAAGCTCCCGACTCCCACTGGTGAACAAAGACGCTTCCTTCTATCCAAGTATGGAAATGGGCAACACGAACTATTCAAAAGTCCAGAATACAGAAATACCTGTATTAGGGACTATTCTAGCTCAGGAAAAATAGGAAAACAATGATTTTTTTTCTCTTTTTTTAAACAAGCAGCAGAGAATGCACAGAAAATACTTTACACAGGCTAGAGCACTTGAGTGGGCAGCCTCAACAGTTAATTCAACAAAAAAGACAAACTTTAAAGTGCAGGTATAACTTAAATGCAAAAAACAAGCTTAAATCTAGTAAAAGAGCAGTTTTTACTCGCTTTTCGGTGAGAATAGACAGTCGCAAAGGTAAAAGCTGTAAAAGGTACTTATAATCTGGTAGCAGTCGCTATTTTCATCTCTCTCCTGCTAGCACCACTCTGCAGGACCACGAAGAGCTTACTGAGTCGGAAACAAAAGCAAAAACCGCGCCAAAGCGGGTTTTTAAACAGGGGAATTGAAAGAGATAGGAATTAGCCCAAAATGGCCAATAAACAACAAGATCTTGTGCTGAGGTCACTCCTCCAGGGACAGATAGGCTGCTCAAAGCTCCCACTCCCATTGGTGAACAAAGAAGCTTCCTTATATCCAAGTAAGGAAATGGGTAACCCAGGAACTATTCTAAAGTCCAGAATACAGCAATACCTGTATCAGGGGCTATTCTATCTCAGGAAAGGTGGAAAAACAAGGATTTTTTTTTGTTTTTTTCTTTTTTTAAACAGGCAACAGAGAAAGCACAGAAAATACTTGACACAGGCTAGCACACTTGAATGGGCAGCCTCAACACTTAAATCAACAAAAAAGACAAACGTTAAAGTGCAGGTATAACTTAAATTAAAAAACAAGCTTAAATCTAGTAAAAGAGCAGTTTTTACCCACCTTTCGGTGAGAATAGACAGTCACAAAGGTAAAGGTAGTAAAAGGTACTTATAATCTGGTAGCAGTCACTCTTTTTCATCTCTTTGCTGCTAGCACCACTCTGCAGGACCACGAGGAGCTTGCTGAGTCAGAAACAAGCACAAAAACCGTACCAAAATGGGTTTTTAAACAAGGGAATTTAAAGAGCTAGGAATTAGCTCAAAACAGCCAATAAACAACAAGATCTTATGCTGAGGTCAGTCCTCCAGGGACAGATAGGCTGTTTAGAGCTCCCCACTCCCAATGGTGAACAAAAAAGCTTCCTTCTATCCAAGTAAGGAAATGGGTAACCCAGGAACTATTCTAAAGTCCAGAATCCAGCAATACCTGTATTATGGACCATTCTAGCTCTGGAAAGGTGGGAAAACAAGGATATTTTTTGTTTATTTTCTTTTTTTAAACAGGCAACAGAGAATGCACAGAAAATACTTTACACAGGCTAGCGCACTTGAGTGGGCAGCCTCAACAGTTAAATAAACAAAAAAGACAAACTTTAAAGTGCAGGTATAACTTAAATGCAAAAAACAAGCTCACATCTAGTAAAAGAGCAGTTTTTACACACTTTTCGGTGAGAATAGACACTCACAAAGGTAAAGGCAGTAAAAGGTGCTTATAATCTGGTAGCAGTCACTCTTTTCATCTCTCTGCTGCTAGCACCACTCTACAGAACCACGAGGAGCTTGCTGAGTTGGAAACAAGTGCAAAAACCAGGCCAAAGTGAGTTTTTAAACAGGGTACTTAAGAGATATGAATTAGCCCAAAATGGCACTTAAACAAAAGGATCTTGTGTTGAGGTCACTCCTCCAGGGACAGACAGGCTGCTCAAAGCTCCCCACTCCCACTGGTGAACAAGGAAGCATCCTTCTATCCAAGTAAGGAAATGGACAACACAGGAACTATCCTCAAGTCCAGAATACAGCAATACCTGTATTAGGGACTATTCTAGCTCAGGAAAGGTGGGAAAAGAAGGATATTTTTTTATTTATTTATTTTTTATTTTTTTAAACAGGGAATGCACAGAAAATACTTTACACAGGCTAGTGCACTTGAGTGGGCAACATCAACAATTAAATCAACAAAGGCAAACTTTAAGGTGCAGGTATAACTTAAATGCAAAAAAAACTTAAATAAGAGCAGTTTTTACTCCCTTTTTGGCGAGAATAGACATTCGCAAAGGTAAAGGCAGTAAAAGGCACATATAATCTGGTTGCAGTCACTCTTTTCATCTCTCTGCTGCTAGCACCACTCTGCAGGACCACGAAGAGCTTGCTGAGTTGGAAACAGGAGCAAAAACCATGCCAAAGCGGGTTTTTAAACAGGGGACTTCAAAGAGCTAGGAATTAGCCTAAAACGGCCAATAAACAACAAGATCTTGTGCTGAGATCACTCCTCCAGGGACAGACAGGCTGCACAAAGCTCCCACTCCCACTGGTGAACATAGAAGCTTCCTTATATCCACGTAAGGAAATGGGTAACCCAGGAACTATTCTAAAGTCCAGAATACAGCAATACCTGTATTAGGGATTATTCTATTACAGGAAATGTGGGAAAACAAGGACTTTTTTTGTTTGTTTTTTCTTTTTTTAAGCAGGCAACAGAGAAAGCACAGAAAATACTTGACACAGGCTAGCACACTTGAATGGGCAGCCTCAACACTTAAATCAACAAAAAAGACAAACTTTAAAGTGCAGGTATAATGTAAATTAAAAAACAAGCTTTAATCTAGTAAAAGAGCAGTTTTTACTCGCTTTTCGGCGAGAATAGACATTCACAAAGGTAAAGGCAATAAAAGGTACTTATCTGGTAGTTGTTACTTATTTTGTCTCTCTGCTCCTAGCACCACTCTGCAGGACCACGAGGAGCTTGCTGAGTCAGAAGCAAGTGCAATAACTGCACCAAAATGGGTTTTTAAATATGGGACTTGAAAGAGCTAGGAATTAGCCCAAAACGGCCAATAAATAACAAAATCTTGTACTGAGGTCACTCCTCCAGGGATAGATAATGTGCTCAAAGCTCCCCACTTGCACTGGTGAGCAAAGAAGCTTCCTACTATCCAAGTAAGGAAATGGGCCACACAGGAACTATTCTAAAGTCCAGAATACAGCAATACCTCTATTAGCGACTATTCTAGCTAAGGAAAGGCTGGAAAACAAGGATATTTTTTTTTTGTTTTTTTTCTTTTTTTAAACAGGCAACAGAGAATGCATGGAAAATACTTTACACAGGATAGCACACTTGAGTGGGCATCCTCAACAGGTAAATCAACAAAAAAGACAAACTTTAATGCAAAAAACAAGCTTAAATCTAGTAAAAGAGCAGTTTTTACTCGCTTTTCGGTGAGAATAGACAGGCGCAAAGGAAAAGGCAGTAAAAGGTACTTATAATCTGGTAGCAGTCAATCTTTTCATCTCTCTGCTGCTAGTACCACTCTGCAGAACCACGAAGAGCTTGCTGAGTTGGAAACAAGTGCAAAAACCACGCCAAAACAGGTTTTTAAACAAGGGACTTGAAAGAGCTGGGAATTAGCACGAAACCGCCAATAAACAACAAGATCTTGTGCTGAGGTCACTCCTGCAGGGACAGATAGGCTGCTCAAAGCTCCCCACTCCCAATGGTGAACAAGGAAGCATCCTTCTGTCCAAGAAAGGAAATGGGCAACACAGGAACTATTCTAAAGTCCAGAATACTGCAATACCTGAATTAGAGACTATTCTAGCTCAGGAAAGGCGGGAAATCAAGGATATATTTTTTTGTTTTTTTATTTTTTTAAACAAGCAACAGAGAATGCACGGAAAATACTTTACACAGGCTACCAGACTTGAATGGGCAGCCTCAACACTTAAATCAATAAAAAAGACAAACTTTAAAGTGCAGGTATAACTTAAATGACAAAACAAACATAAATCAAGTAAAAGAGAAGTTTTTACTCACTTTTTGGCGAGAATAGACAGTCGCAAAGGTAAAGGCAGTAATCTGGTAGCAGTCACTCTTTTCATCTCTCTGCTGCTAGCACCACTCTGCAGGACCACGAAGAGCTTGCTGAGTCAGAAACAAGAGCAAAAATGGCGCCAAAGCGGATTTTTAAACAGGGGAATTGAAAGAGCTAGGAATTAGCCCAAAATTGCCAATAAACAACAAGATCTTGTGCTGAGGTCACTCCTCCAGGGACAGATAGGCTGCTCAAAGCTTCCACTTCCACTGGTGAACAAAGAAAATTCCTGATATCCGAGTAAGGAAATGGGTAACCCAGCAACTATTCTAATGTCCAGAATACAGCAATACCTGTATTAGGGACTATTGTATCTCAGGAAAGGTGGGAAAACAAGGATATTTTTTTTTGTTTTATTCTTTTTTTAAACAGGCAACAGAGAAAGCACAGAAAATACTTTCCACAGGCTAGCACACTTGAATGGGAAGCCTCAACACTTACATCAACAAAAAAGACAAACTTTAAAGTGCAGGTATAACTTAAATAAAAAAACAAGCTTAAATCTAGTAAAGAGCAGTTTTTACATGCTTTTCAGTGAGAATAGAGAGTCACAAAGGTAAAGGCAGTAAAAGGTACTTATAATCTGGTAGCAGTCACTCTTTTTCGTCTCTTTGCTACTAGCACCACTCTGCAGGACCACGAGAAGCTTGCTGAGTCAGAAACAAGTGCAAAAACCATACCAAAATGGGTTTTTAAACAGGGGACTTTAAAGAGCTAGGAATTAGCCCAAAACAGCCAATAAACAACAAGATCTTGTGCTGAGGTCAGTCCTCCAGGGACAGATAGGCTGCTCAGAGCTCCCCACTCCCACTGGTGAACAAAGAAGCTTCCTTCTATCCAAGTAAGGAAATGGGCAACACAGGAACTATTCTAAAGTCCAGAATACAGCAATACCTGTATTAGGGACCATTCTAGCTCTGGAAAGGCGGGAAAACAAGGATATTTTTTTTTGTTTATTTTCTTTTTTTAAACAGGCAACAGAGAATGCACAGAAAATACTTTACACAGGTTATCGCACTTGAGTGGGCAGCCTCAACAGTTAAATAAACAAAAAAGACAAAATTTAAAGTGCAGGTATAACTGAAGTAGAAAAAACAAGCTTAAATCTTGTAAAAGAGCAGTTTTTACTCGCTTTTCTGCAAGAATACACAGTCGCAAAGCTAAGGGCAGTAAAAGGTACTTATAATCTGGTAGCAGTCACTCTTTTCATCTCCCTGCTGCTAGCACCACTCTGCAGGACCACGTGGAGCTTGCTGAGTTGGAAACAAGTGCAAAAACCACGCCAAAGTGAGTTTTTAAACAGGGTACTTGAAAGAGCTATAAATTAGCCCAAAATGGCCAATAAACAGGATCTTGTGTTGAGGTCACTCCTCCAGGGACAGATAGGCTGCTCAAAGCTCCCCACTTCCACTGCTGAACAAAGAAGTGTCCTTCTATCCAAGTAAGGAAATGGGCAACACAGGAACTATCATGAAGTCCAGAATACAGAAATACCTGTATTAGGGACTATTCTAGCTCAGGAAAGGCGGGAAAAGAAGGATATTTTTTTTGTTTTTTTTTTCTTTTTTTAAACAGGCAACAGAGAAAGCACAGAAAATACTTTCCACAGGCTAGCGCACTTGAATGGGAAGCCTCAACACTTACATCAACAAAAGAGACAAACTTTGAAGTGCAGCTATAACTTAAATAAAAAAACAAGCTTAAATCTAGTAAAGAGCAGTTTTTACATGCTTTTCAGCGGGAATAGACAATCACAAAGGTAAAGGCAGTAAAAGGTACTTATAATCTGGTAGCAGTTGCTCTTTCTCATCTCTGTGCTGCTAGCAACACTCTGCAGGACCACGAGGAGCTTGCGGAGTCAGAAACAAGCACAAAAACCGTGCCAAAATGGGTTTTTAAACAGGGGACTTAAAAGAGCTAGGAATTGGCCCAAAATGGCCAATAAACAATAAGATATTGTGCTGAGGTCAGTCCTCCAGGGCCAGATAGGCTGCTCAGAGCTCCCCACTCCCACTGGTGAACAAAGAAACTTCCTTCTATCCAAGTAAGGAAATGGGTAACCCAGGAACTATTCTAAAGTTCAGAATACAGCAATACCTGTATTAGGGATTATTCTATTACAGGAAAGGTGTGAAAACAAGGATTTTTTTTTTGTTTTTTTCTTTTTTTAAGCAGGCAACAGAGAAAACACAGAAAATACTTGACACAGGCTAGCACACTTGAATTGGCAACATCAACACTTAAATCAACGAAAAAGACAAACTTTAAAGTGCAGGTATAATGTAAATTAAAAAACAAGCTTTAATCTAGTAAAAGAGGAGTTTTTACTTGCTTTTCGGCAAGAATAGACATTCACAAAGGTAATGGCATTAAAAGGTACTTAATATCTGGTAGTAGTCACTTTTTTTGTCTCTCTGCTCCTAGCACCACTCTGCAGGATCATGAGGAGCTTGCAGAGTCAGAAACAAGTGCAATAACTGCACCAAAACGGGTTTTTAAACATGGGACTTGAAAGAGCTAGGAATTAGCCCAAAATGGCCAATAAATAACAAGATCTTGTGCTGAGGTCACTCCTCCAGGGATAGATAATGTGCTCAAAGCTCCCCAATTGCACTGGTGAACAAAGAAGCTTCCTTCTATCCAAGTAAGGAAATGGTCCACACAGGAACTATTCTAAAGTCCAGAATACAGCAATACCTCTATTAGGGACTATTCTAGCTCAGGAAAGGCGGGAAAACAAGGATTTTTTTTTTGTTTTTTTCTTTTTTTAAACAGGCAACAGAGAATGCACGGAAAATACTTTCCAGAGGATAGCACACTTGAGTGGGCAGCCTTAGTTAAATCAACAAAAGACAAACTTTAAAGTGCAGGTATAACTTAAATGCAAAAAACAAGCTTAAATGTAGTAAAAGAGCAGTTTTTACTTGCTTTTCGGTGAGAATAGACAGGCGCAAAGGAAAAGGCAGTAAAAGGTACTTATAATCTGGTAGCAGTCAATCTTTTCATCTCTCTGCTGCTAGTACCACTCTGCAGAACCACGAAGAGCTTGCTGAGTCGGAAACAAGTGCAAAAACAGTGCCAAAGCGGGTTTTTAAACAGGGGACTTGAAAGAGCTGGGAATTAGCCCGAAACCACCAATAAACAACAAGATCTTGTGCCGAGGTCACTCCTGCAGGGACAGATAGGCTGCTCAAAGCTCCCCACTCCCACTGGTGAACAAGGAAGCATCCTTCTGTCCAAGAAAGGAAATGGGCAACACAGGAACTATTCTAAAGTCCAGAATACTGCAATACCTGTATTACGGACTATTCTAGCTCAGGAAAGGCGGGAAATCAAGGATATATTTTTTTTTGTTTTTTTATTTATTTAAACAAGCAACAGAGAATGCATGGAAAATACTTTACACCAGCTACAGGACTTGAATGGGCAGCCTCAACTCTTAAATCAACAAAAAAGACAAACTTTAAAGTGCAGGTATAACTTAAATGACAAAACAAGCATAAATCTAGTAAAAGAGCAGTTTTTACTCGCTTTTCTGCAAGAATAGACAGTCGCAAAGGAAAAGGCAGTAAAAGGTACTTATAACCTAGTATCAGTCACTCTTTTTTGTCTCTCTGCTGCTAGCACCACTCGGCAGGACCTCGAGGAGCTTGGTGAGTTGGAAACAAGTGCAAAAACCATGCCAAAGTGGGTTTTGAAACAGGGGACATGAAAGAGCTAGGAATTAGCGCAAAACAGCCAATAAATAACAAGATCTTGTGCTGAGGTCACTACTCCAGGGATAGAAAAGCTGCTCAAAGCTCCACAGTCCCATTGGTGTACAAAGACAGTCCCATTGGTGAACAAAGAAGCTTCCTCTATCCAAGTATGGAAATGGGCAACACAGGAACTATTCAAAAGTCCAGAATACAGAAATACCTGTATTAGGGACTATTCTAGCTCAGGAAAAATAGGAAAACAAGGATTTTTTTTGTTTTTTTCTGTTTTTAAACAAGCAGCAGAGAATGCACAGAAAATTCATTACACAGGCTAGCACACATGAGTGGGCAGCCTCAACAGTTAAATCAACAAAAAAGACAAACTTGAAAGCGCAGGTATAATTAAATGTAAAAAACAAGCTCACATCTAGTAAAAGAGCAGTTTTTACTCACTTTTCGGTGAGAATAGATAGTCACAAAGGTAAAGGCAGTAAAAGGTACATATAATCTGGTAGCAGTCACTCTTTCATCTCGCTGCTGCTAGCACCACTCTGCAAGACCGCGAGGAGTTTGCTGAGTCAGAAACAAGCACAAAAACCACTCCAATGTGAGTTTTTAAACAGGGGACTTGAAAGAGCTAGGGATTAGCCCAAAATCACCAATAAACAACAAGATCTTGTGCTGAGGTCACTCCTCCAGGGACAGATACGCTGCTCAAAGCTCCCACTCCCACTGGTGAACAAAGAAGCTTCCTTCTATCCAAGTTAGGAAATGGTCCACACAGGAAATATTCTAAAGTCCAGAATACAGCAACACCTGTATTAGGGACTATTCTATCTCAGGAAAGGTGGGAAAACAAGGATATTTTTTTTTTTTTTCTTTTTTTAAACAGGCAACAGAGAAAGCACAGAAAATACTTTACACAGGCTAGCGCACTTGAATGGGCAGCCTCAACACTTAAATCAACAAAAAAGACAAACTTTAAAGTGCAGGTATAACTTAAATGAAAAAAACAAGCTTAAATCTAGTAAAGAGCAGTTTTTACATGCTTTTTGGAGAGAATAGACAGTCACAGAGGTAAAGGCAGTAAAAGGTACTTATAATCTGGTAGCAGTCACTCTTTTTCATCTCTTTGCTACTAGCACCACTCTGCAGGACCACGTGGAGCTTGCTGAGTTGGAAACAAGTGCAAAAACCACGCCAAAGCGAGTTTTTAAACAGGGTACTTGAAAGAGCTATGAATTAGCCCAAAATGGCCAATAAACAACAGGATCTTGTGTTGAGGTCACTCCGCCAGGGACAGATAGGATGCTCAAAGCTCCCCACTCCCACTGGTGAACAAAGAAGCGTCCTTCTATCCAAGTAAGGAAATGGGCAACACAGGAACTATCATCAAGTCCAGAATACAGAAATACCTGTATTAGGGACTATTCTAGCTCAGGAAAGATAGGAAAACAAGGATTTTTTTTTTTTCCTTTTTTTAAGCAGGCAACAGAGAAAGCACAGAAAATATTTAACACAGGCTAGTGCACTTGAATGGGCAGCCTCAACACTTAAATCAACAAAAAAGACAAACTTTAAACTGCAGGTTTAATGTAAATGAAAAAACAAGCTTTAATCTAGTAAAAGAGCAGTTTTTACTCGCTTTTCTGCTAGAATAGACATTCACAAAGGTAAAGGCATTAAAATGCACTTATTATCTGGTAGTAGTCACTTTTTTTGTCTCTCTGCTCCTAGCACCACTCTGCAGGACCACGAGGAGCTTGCTAAGTCAGAAACAAGAGCAAAAACCGCACCAAAGCGGGTTTTTAAACAGGGGACTTGAAAAAGCTAGGAATTAGCCCAAAATGGCCAATAAGCAAGATCTTGTGCTGAGGTCACTCTTCTAGGAACAGATAAGGTGATCAAAGCTCCCCACTCCCACTGGTGAACGTAGAAGCTTCCTTCTATCCAAGTAAGGAAATGGGCCACACAGAAAATATTCTAAAGTCCATAATACAGCAATATCTGTATTAGGGACTATTCTAGCTCAGGAAAGGCAGGAAAACAAGGATATATTTTTTTGTTTTTTTCTTTTTTTTCAACAGGCAACAGAGAATGCACAGAAAATACTTTACACAGGCTAGCACACTTGAGTGGGCTGCCTCAAAAGTTAAATCAACAAAAAAGACAAACTTGAAAGTGCAGGTATAACTTAAATGCAAAAAACAAGCTTACATCTAGTAAAAGAGCAGTTTTTACTCACTTTTCGGCGAGAACAGACAGTCGCAAAGGTAAAGGCAGTAAAAGGTACTTTTAATCTGTAGCAGTCACTCTTTTTCATTGCTCTGCTGCTAGCACCACTCTGCAGGACCACGAGGAGCTTGCTGAGTCAGAAACAAGTGCAATAAGTGCACCAAAACGTGTTTTTAAACATGGGACTTGAAAGAGCTAGGAATTAGCCCAAAACGGCCAATTAATAACAAGATCTTGTGCTGAGGTCACCCCTCCAGGGATAGATAATGTGCTCAAAGCTCCCCACTCGCAGTGGTGAACAAAGAAGCTTCCTTCTATCCAAGTAAGGAAATTGGCCACACAGGAGCTATTCTAAAGTCCAGAATACAGCAATACCTCTATTAGGGACTATTCTAGCTCAGGAACGGCGGGAAAACAAGGATATTTTTTTTTTTTTTCTTTTTTTAAACAGGCAACAGAGAATGCACAGAAAATACTTTACACAGGATAGCCCACTTGAGTGGGCAGACTCAACAGTTAAATCAACAAAAAAGACAAACTTTAAAGTGCAGGTACAATGTAAATGAAAAAACAAGCTTTAATCTAGTAAAAGAGCAGTTTTTACTCGCTTTTCCGTGAGAATAGACAGTCACAAAGGTAAAAGCAGTAAAAGGTACGTATAGTCTGGTTGTAGTCACTCTTTTCATCTCTCTGCTGCTAGCACCACTCTGCAGGACCACGAAGAGCTTGCTGAGTCAGAAACAAGAGCAAAAACCGTGCCAAAGTGGGTTTTTAAACAGGGGAATTGAAAAAGTTAGGAATTAGCACAAAATGGCCAATAAACAACAAGATCTTGTGCTGAGGTCACTCCTCCAGGGACAGATAGGCTGCTCAAAGCTCCCACTCCCACTGGTGAACAAAGAAGCTTCCTTATATCCAAGTATGGAAATGGGTAACCCAGGAACTATTCTAAAGTCCAGAATACAGCATTACCTGTATTAGGGATTATTCTATTACAGGAAAGGTGAAAAGTAGGAAAACAAGGATTTTTTTTTTCTTTTTTTTTTCTTTTTTTTAAAAAATACTTGACACAGGCAAGCGCACTTGAATGGGCAGCCTCAACACTTAAATCAACAAAAAAGACAAACTTTAAAGTGCAGGTATAATGTAAATGAAAAAACAAGCTTTAATCTGGTAAAAGAGCAGTTTTTACTGGCTTTTCGGTGAGAATAGACATTCACAAAGGTAACTGCATTAACAGGTACTTATAATCTGGTAGTAGTCACTTTTTTTGTCTCTCTGCTGCTAGCACCACTCTGCAGGTCCACGAGGAGCTAGCTGAGTCAGAAACAAGAGCAACAACCGCGCCATAGAGGGTTTTTAAACAGGGGACTTGAAAGAGCTATGAATTAGCCCACAATGGCCAATAAACAACAAGATCTTGTGCTGAGGTCACTCCTCTAGGAATAGATAATGTGTTCAAAGCTCCCCACTCACACTGGTGAACAAAGAAGCTTCCTTCTATCCAAGTAAGGAAATGGGCCACACAGGAAATATTCTAAACTCCAGAATACAGCAATACCTCTATTAGGGACTATTCTAGCTCAGGAAAGGTAGGAAAACAAGGATATTTTTTTTTGTTTTTTTCTTTTTTCAAACAGGCAACAGAGAATGCACAGAAAATGCTTTACACAGGATAGTGCACTTGAGTGGGCAGCCTCAGTTAAATCAACAAAAAAGACAAACTTTAAAGTGCAGGTATAACTTAAATGCAAAAAACAAGCTTAAATCTAGTAAAAGAGCAGTTTTTACTCGCTTTTCGGCGAGAATAGACAGACGCAAAGGAAAAGGCAGTAAAAGGTACTTATAATCTGGTAGAAGTCACTCTTTTTCGTCGCTCTGCTGCTAGCACCACTCTGCAGGACCACAAAGAGCTTGCTGAGTTGGAAACAAGTGCAAAAACCACGCCAAAGCGAGTTTTTAAACAGGGGACTTGAAAGAGCTGGGAATTAGCCCGAAACCGCCAATAAACAACAAGATCTTGTGCTGAGGTCACTCCTGCAGGGACAGATAGGCTGCTCAAAGCTCCCCACTCCCAATGGTGAACAAGGAAGCATCCTTCTGTCCAAGAAAGGAAATGGGCAACACAGGAACTATTCTAAAGTCCAGAATACTGCAATACCTGTATTACGGACTATTCTAGCTCAGGAAAGGTGGGAAATCAAGGATATATATATATATATATTTTTTTTTTAAACAAGCAACAGAGAACGCACAGAAAATACTTTACACAGGCTACAGGACTTGAATGGGCAGCCTCAACAGTTAAATCAACAAAAAAGACAAACTTTAAAGTGCAGGTATATCTTAAATGAAAAAACAAGCATAAATCTAGTAAAAGAGCAGTTTTTACTCGCTTTTCGGCGAGAAGAGTCAGTCGCAAAGGTAAAGGCAGTAAAGGTACTTATAATCTGGTAGCAGCCAGTCTTTTCATCTCCATGCTGCTAGCACCACTCTGCAGGACCACGAGGAGCTTGCTGAGTTGGAAACAAGTGCAAAAACCACGCCAAAGCGAGTGTTTAAACAGGGGACCTGAAAGAGCTAGGAATTAGCCCAAAATGGCCAATAAACAACTAGATCTTGTGCTGAGGTCAGACCTCCAGGGACAGATAGGCTGCTCAAAGCTCCCCACTCCCACTGGTGAACAAAGAAGTTTCCCTCTATCCAAGTAAGGAAATGGGCAACACAGGAACTGTTCTAAAGTCCAGAATACAGCAATACCTGTATTAGGGACTATTCTAGCTCAGGAAAGACAGGAAAACAAGGACTTTTTTTTGTGTTTTTTTCTTTTTTTAAACAAACAACAGAGAATGCACAGGCTAGAGCACTTGAGTGGGCAGCCTCAACAGATAATTCAACAAAAAAGACAAACCTTAAAGTGCAGGTATAACTTCAATGGAAAAAACACACTTAAATCTAGTAAAAGAGCAGTTTTTACTCACTTTTCTGTGAGAATAGACAGTCGCAAAGGTAAAGGCAGTAAAAGGTACTTATAATCTGGTAGCAGTCACTCTTTTCATCTCTCTGCTGCTAGCACCACTCTGCATGACAACGAGGAGCTTTCTGAGTCGGAAACAAGTGCAAAATCCATGCCAAAGTGAGTTTTTAAACAGGACATTTGAAGAAGCTATGAATTAGCCCAAAATGGCCAATAAACAACAAGATCTTGTGCTGAGGTCACTCCTCCAGGGACAGACAGGCTGCTCCAAGCTCCCCATTCCCACTGGTGAACAAAGAAGCGTCCATCTATCCAAGTAAAGAAATGGGCAACACAGGAACTATCCTAAAGTCCACAATACAGCAACACCTGTATTAGGGACTATTCTAGCTTAGGAAAGGCGGGAAAACAAGGATTTTTTTTGTCTTTTTTTTTCTTTTTTTAAACAGACAACAGAGAATGCACAGAAAATACTTTACACAGGCTAGCGCACTTGAGTGGGCAGCCTCAACAGTTAAATCAACAAAAAAGACAAACTTTAAAGTGCAGGTATAACTTAAATGCAAAAAACAAGCTTAAATCTAGTAAAAGAGCAGTTTTTACTCACTTTTCGGAGAGAATAGACCGTCACAAAGGTAAAGGCAGTAAAAGGTGCTTATAATCTGGTAGAAGTCACTCATTTCATCTCTCTGCTGCTAGCATCACTCTGCAGGACCACGAGGAACTTGCTGAGTCGGAAACAAGACCAAAAACAACACCAAAGCAGGATTTTAAACAGGGGACTTGAAAGATCTAGGAATTAGCCCCAAATGGCCAATAAACAACAAGATCTTGTGCTGAGGTCACTTCTCCAGGGATAGATAAGGTGCTCAAAGCTCCCCACTCCCACTGGTGAACAAAGAAGCTTCCTTCTATCCAAGGAATAAATGGGCCACACAGAAAATATTCTAAAGTCCAGAATACAGCAATACATGTATTAGGGACTATTCTAGCTCAGGAAAGATAGGAAAACAAGGATATTTTTTTTTTGTTTTTTTTCTTTTTTTCAACAGGCAACAGAGAATGCACAGAAAATACTTTACACAGGCTAGAGCACTTGAGTGGGTAGCCTCAAGAGTTAAATCAACAAAAAAGACAAACTTTAAAAGTGCAACTATAGAAAAAAACAAGCTTAAATCTAGTAAAAGAGCAGTTTTTACTTGCTTTTCGGCAAGAATAGACAGTCGCACAGGTAAAGGCAGTAAAAGGTACTTGTAATCTGATAGCAGTGACTCTTTCATCTCTCTGCTGCTAGCACCACTCTGTGGACCAGGAAGAGCTTGCTGAGTTGGAAATAAGCGCAAAAACCGCGCAAAAGTGGGTTTTTAAACAGGGGAATTGAAAGAGCTAGAAATTAGTCCAAAACTGCCAATAAACAACAAAATCTTGTACTGAGGTCACTCCTCCAGGGACAGATAGGCTGCTCAAAGCTCCCACTCCAACTGGTGAACAAAGAAGCTTCCTTATATCCAAATAAGGAAATGGGTAACCCAGGAAATATTCTAAAGTCCAGAATACAGCAATACCTGTATTAGGGACTATTCTAGCTCTGGAAAGGAAAGAAAACAAGGATTTTTTTAGGGTTTTTCTTTTTTTAAACAAGCAACAGAGAATGCATAGAAAATACTTTACACAGGCTAGCACACTTGAGTGGGCAGCCTCAACAGTTAAATCAACAAAAAAGACAAACTTTAAAGTGCAGGTATAACTTAAATGCAAAAAAACAAGCTTACATCTAGCAAAAAGCAGTTTTTACTCACTTTTCATCGAGAATAGACAGTCGCAAAGGTAAAGGCAGTAAAAGGTACTTTTAATCTGGTAGCAGTCACTCTTTTTCGTCGCTCTGCTGCTAGCACCACTCAGCAGGACCACGAGGAGCTTGCTGAGTCAGAAACAAGGGCAATAACTGCACCAAAATGGGTTTTTAAACATGGGACTTAAAAGAGCTAGGAATTAGGCTAAAACAGCCAATAAACAACAAGATATTGTGCTGAGGTCACTCATCCAGGGATAGATAACGTTCTCAAAGCTCCCCACTCCCACTGGTGAACAAAGCTTCCTTCTATCCAATTAAGGAAATGGGCCACACAGGAACTATTCTGAATCCAGAATACAGCAATATCTGTATTACTGACAATTCTAGATCAGAAAAGGTGGGAAAACAAGGATATTTTTTTTTTGTTTTTTTCTTTTTTTAAACAGGCAACAGAAAATGCACGGAAAATACTTTACACAGGCTAGCACACTTGGGTAGGCAGCCTCAACAGCTAAACCAACAAAAAAGACAAACTTTAAAGTGCAGGTATAACTTAAATGCAAAAAACAAGCTTAAATCCAGTAAAAGAGCAGTTTTTACTCACTTTTCGGCGAGACTGGACAGTCGCAATGGTAAAGCCTGTAAACGGTACTTATAATGTGGTAGCAGTCACTCTTTTCATCTCTCTGCTGCTAGCACCACTCTGCAGGACAACGAAGAGCTTGCCGAGCCGGAAACAAGAGCAAAAACAGCACCAAATTGGGTTTTTAAACAGGGGAATTGAATGAGCTAGGAATTAGCCCAAAATGGCCAATAAACAACAAGATATTGTGCTGACGTCACGCCTCCAGGGACAGATAGGCTGCTCAAAGCTCCCACTACCACTGGTGAACAAAGAAGCTTCCTTATATCCAAGTAAGGAAATGGGTAACCCAGGAACTATTCTAATGTACAGAATACAGCAATACCTGTATTAGGGACTATTCTATCTCAGGAAAGGTGGGAAAACAAGGATTTTTTTTTTTTCTTTTTTTAAACAGGCAACAGGAAAGCACAGAAACTACTTTACACAGGCTAGCGCACTTGAATGGGCAGCCTCAACACTTAAATCAACAAAAAGGACAAACTTTAAAGTGCAGGTATAACTTAAATGAAAAAACAAGCTTAAATCTAGTAAAAGCAGTTTTACATGTTTTTCGGCGAGAATAGACAGTCACAAAGGTAAAGGCAGTAAAAGGTACTTATAATCTGGTAGCAGTCACTCTTTTCATTTGTCTGCTGCTAGCACCACTCTGCAGGACCACGAGGAGCTTGCTGAATAGGAAACAAGTGCAAAAACCACGCCAAAGCAAGTGTTTAAACAGGGTACTTGAAGACAATCCCAGAGTTAATAAATATTACCTGTGGCAGGCACCATTTGTAAAACTACAATCCACTCTGCTACAGGCCCCATGAAGGCTCAGTGTCTCTCCAGTAAGTGTTTTACGACTGTAAATGCCTATTTATGTTGAATTGTATTAGACATTTTACAACTGTATATGTTTATGTTGAATTGTGTTAGACATCTAATATGTTTTATGCGTTATTTTTGATGTTACTATGGCATGCACCAAGTTGTTTTTGGTATAATAGTATGTATGGTCTATTTGCATAGCTGCACCTTGTTCACTAATGTTATTCATGTAATAGTGTTGTGTGTAGACAGCTCATACTAGTGACTAAATTATTTCTATAAGTTTGTGCTGTTACTGGAGGATAGAATCACATTAGAGAACCACGACCACGACAGATTGCTGCTCGCTACATTTTTATCTGTTGCTGCATAACTGTAGTGATTCAGGACATTGCATGTGGTAGCTATTTGCTCAGTGTGTTTTTATAATCTTTCTAATATATATTTACCATCTCAAAAGTGCTTACTCCTCTCTGTACTCTTCTTTTCTAGACCTAACACCACTCTTAAGTATTCAACTCCGGTACCACCTTTAACATTCCTATAAGAAAAGTGCAGTCCGGGTCTGAACTGTCTGCAAACAGCTACAGTTAACTTTGAGTATGTGTCTAACTGTTTGAGCCAATCTTCATTTTCCCCTGGAGAGCACTGTGCTTTGGCTGTAAGCAGCCCCCCCCACCACCACCACCACCACCACCACACACTCACACATCTTCCACTTTCTCTTATTCCCTTCTGTTAGCAAATAGTATCAATAACTGATCAATACTGTGTGTTTGTTTATTTAAACTATACTACTGTAGCGTACTGATACAAGGTTATCCTGGTTTTCCACCTGAGAAATTAAGACAAGACTTACAGTTTCAAAGCAGTCCTTGGTCAATTGTGATTGTTCTTAACACATACTTGTCTTGCTTTGGCTCATTAGCAGCAGTTCAAAGAACTGCCTGCTCACACCCTTGTTCTCCCCTCACCTTCCCTGTTTATTACCTTAAGACAATCCCAGAGTTAATAAATATTACCTGTGGCAGGCACCATTTGTAAAACTACAATCCACTCTACTACAGGCCCCATGAAGGCTCAGTGTCTCTCCAGTAAGTGTTTTACGACTGTAAATGCCTATTTATGTTGAATTGTATTAGACATTTTACAATTGTATATGTTTATGTTGAATTGTGTTAGACATCTAATATGTTTTATGCTTTATTTTTGATGTTACTATGGCATGCACCAAGTTGTTTTTGGTATAATAGTATGTATGGTCTATTTGCATAGCTGCACCTTGTTCACTAATGTTATTCATGTAATAGTGTTGTGTGTAGACAGCTCATACTAGTGTCTAAATTATTTCTATAAGTTTGTGCTGTTACTGGTGGATAGAATCACATTAGAGAACAACGACAGATTGCTGCTCGCTATATTTTTATCTGTTGCTGCATAACTGTCTGTTTTTTGTTTTCTAATGTTCTTCCAATTGGCTGCGTATCTGCATATACTAAGTAGTGGTTCAGGACATTGCATGTGGTAGCTATTTGCTCAGTGTGTTTTTTATAATCTTTCTAATATATATTTACCATCTCAAAAGTGCTTACTCCTCTCTGTACTCTTCTTTTCTAGACCTAAACTCCGGTACCACCTTTAACATTCCTAGAAGAAAAGTGCAGTCCGGGTCTGAACTGTCTGCAAACAGCTACAGTTAACTTTGAGTATGTGTCTAACTGTTTGAGCCAATCTTCATTTTCCCCTGGAGAGCACTGTGCTTTGGCTGTAAGCAGCCCCCACCACCACCACCACCACCACCACACACTCACACATCTTCCACTTTCTCTTATTCCCTTCTGTTAGCAAATAGTATCAATAACTGATCAATACTGTGTGTTTGTTTATTTAAACTATACCACAGTAGCCTACTGATACAAGGTTATCCTGGTTTTCCACCTGAGAAATTAAGACAAGACTTACAGTTTCAGAGCAGTCCTTGGTCAATTCTGATTGTTCTTAACACATACTTGTCTTGCTTTGGCTCATTAGCAGCAGTACAAAGAACTGCCTGCTCACACCCTTGTTCTCCCCTCCCCTTCCCTGTTTATTACCTTAAGACAATCCCAGAGTTAATAAATATTACCTGTGGCAAACACCATTTGTAAAACTACAATCCACTCTGCTACAGGCCCCGTGAAGGCTCAGTGTCTCTCCAGTAAGTGTTTTCTGACTGTAAATGCCTATTTATGTTGAATTGTTTTAGACATTTTACAACTGTATATGTTTATGTTGAATCGTGTTAGACATCTAATATGTTTCATGCTTTATTTTTTATGTTACTATGGCATGCACCAAGTTGTTTTCGGTATAATAGTATGTATGGTCTATTTTTCATAGCTGCACCTTGTTCACTAATGTTATTCATGTAATAGTGTTGTGTGTAGACAGCTCATACTAGTGTCTGAATTATTTCTATAAGTTTGTGCTGTTACTGGTAGATAGAATCATATTAGAGAACCACAACAGATTGCTGCTCGCTATATTTTTATCTGTTGCTGCATAACTGTCTGTTTTTTGTTTGCTAATGTTCTTCCAATTGGCTCAGTATCTGCATATACAAAGTAGTGGTTCAGGACATTGCATGTGGTAGCTATTTCCTCAGTGTGTTTTTTATAATCTTTCTAATATATATTCACCATCTCAATAGTGCTTACTCCTCTCTGTACTCTTCTTTTCTAGACCTAACACCACTCTTAAGTATTCAACTCCGGTACCACCTTTAACATTCCTATAAGAAAAGTGCAGTCCGGGTCTGAAATGTCTGCAAACAGCTACAGTTAACTTTGAGTATGTGTCTAACTGTTTGAGCCAATCTTCATTTTCCCCTGGAGAGCACTGTGCTTTGGCTGTAAGCAGCACCCCCCCCACCACCACCACACACTCACACATCTTCCACTTTCTCTTATTCCCTTCTGTTAGCAAATAGTATCAATAACTGATCAATACTGTGTGTATGTTTATTTAAACTTTACCACAGTAGCCTACTGATACAAGGTTATCCTGGTTTTCCACCTGAGAAATTAAGACAAAGCTTACAGTTTCAGAGCAGTCCTTGGTCAATTGTGATTGTTCTTAACACATACTTGTCTTGCTTTGGCTCATTAGCAGCAGTACAAAGAACTGAGTGCTCACACACTTGTTCTTCCCTCCCCTTCCCTGTTTATTACCTTAAGACAATCCCAGAGTTAATAAATATTACCTGTGGCAGGCACCATTTGTAAAACTACAATCCACTCTGCTACAGGCCCCATGAAGGCTCAGTGTCTCTCCAGTAAGTGTTTTATGACTGTAAATGCCTATTTATGTTGAATTGTATTAGACATTTTACAACTGTATATGTTTATGTTGAATTGGGTTAGACATCTAATATGTTATATGCTTTATTTTTGATGTTACTATGGCATGCACCAAGTTGTTTTTGGTATAATAGCATGTATGGTCTATTTGCATAGCTGCACCTTGTTCACTAATGTTATTCATGTAATAGTGTTGTGTGTAGACAGCTCATACTAGTGTCTAAATTATTTCTATAAGTTTGTGCTGTTACTGGTGGATAGAATCACATTAGAGAACCACGACAGATTGCTGCTCGCTATATTTTTATCTGTTGGTGCATAACTGTCTGGTTTTTGTTTTCTAATGTTCTTCCAATTGGCTCAGTATCTGCATATACTAAGTAGTGCTTCAGGACATTGCATGTGGTAGATATTTGCTCAGTGCATTTTTTATAATCTTTCTAATATATATTTACCATCTCAAAAGTGCTTACTCCTCTCTGTACTCTTCTTTTCTAGACCTAAAACCACTCTTAAGTATTCAACTCCGGTACCACCTTTAACATTCCTATAAGAAAAGTGAAGTCCGGGTCTGAACTGTCTGCAAACAGCTACAGTTAACTTTGAGTATGTGTCTAACTGTTTGAGCCAATCTTCATTTTCCCCTGGAGAGCACTGTGCTTTGGCTGTAAGCAGCCCCCCTACCACCACCACACACTCACACATCTTCCACTTTCTCTTATTCCCTTCTGTTAGCAAATAGTATCAATAACTGATCAATACTGTGTGTTTGTTTATTTAAACTATACCACAGTAGCCTACTGATACAAGGTTATCCTGGTTTTCCACCTGAGAAATTAAGACAAGACTTACAATTTCAAAGCAGTCCTTGGTCAATTGTGATTGTTCTTAACACATACTTGTCTGGCTTTGGCTCATTAGCAGCAGTACAAAGAACTGCCTGCTCACACCCTTGTTCTCCCCTCCCCTTCCCTGTTTATTACCTTAAGACAATCCCAGAGTTAATAAATATTACCTGTGGCAGGCACCATTTGTAAAACTACAATCCACTCTGCTACAGGCCCCATGAAGGCTCAGTGTCTCTCCAGTAAGTGTTTTACAACTGTAAATGCCTATTTATGTTGAATTGTATTAGACATTTCACAACTGTATATGTTTATGTTGAATTGTGTTAGACATCTAATATGTTTTATGCTTTATTTTTGATGTTACTATGGCATGCACCAAGTTGTTTTTGATATAATAGTATGTATGGTCTATTTGCATAGCTGCACCTTATTCACTAATGTTATTCATGTAATAGTGTTGTGTGTAGATAGCTCATACTAGTGTCTAAATTATTTCTATAAGTGTGTGCTGTTACTGGTGGATAGAATCACATTAGAGAACCACGATAGATTGCTGCTCGCTATATTTTTATCTGTTGCTGCATAACTGTCTGGTTTTTGTTTTCTAATGTTCTTCCAATTGGCTCAGTATCTGCATATACTAAGTAGTGGTTCAGGACATTGCATGTGGTAGCTATTTGCTCAGTGTGTTTTTTATAATCTTTCTAATATATATTTACCATCTCAAAGTGCTTACTCCTCTCTGTACTCTTCTTTTCTAGACCTAACACCACTCTTAAGTATTCAACTCCGGTACCACCTTTAACATTCCTATAAGAAAAGTGCAGTCCAGGTCTGAACTGTCTGCAAACAGCTACAGTTAACTTTGAGTATGTGTCTAACTGTTTGAGCCAATCTTCATTTTCCCCTGGAGAGCACTGTGCTTTGGCTGTAAGCAGCCCCCCCCCACCACCACCACCACACACTCACACATCTTCCACTTTCTCTTATTCCCTTTTGTTAGCAAATAGTATCAATAACTGATCAATACTGTGTGTTTGTTTATTTAAACTATACCACAGTAGCCTACTGATACAAGGTTATCCTGGTTTTCCACCTGAGAAATTAAGACAAGACTTACAGTTTCAGAGCAGTCCTTGGTCAATTGTGATTGTTCTTAACACATACTTGTCTTGCTTTGGCTCATTAGCAGCAGTACAAAGAACTGCCTGCTCACACCCTTGTTCACCCCTCCCCTTCCCTGTTTATTACCTTAAGACAATCCCAGAGTTAATAAATATTACCTGTGGCAGGCACCATTTGTAAAACTACAATCCACTCTGCTACAGGCCCCATGAAGGCTCAGTGTCTCTCCAGTAAGTGTTTTACGACTGTAAATGCCTATTTATGTTGAATTGTATTAGACATTTTACAACTGTATATGTTTATGTTGAATTGTGTTAGACATCTAATATGTTTTATGCTTTATTTTTGATGTTACTATGGCATGCACCAAGTTGTTTTTGATATAATAGTATGTATGGTCTATTTGCATAGCTGCACCTTGTTCACTAATGTTATTCATGTAATAGTGTTGTGTGTAGATAGCTCATACTAGTGTCTCAAATATTTCTATAAGTGTACTGTTACTGGTGGATAGAATCACATTAGAGAACCACGACAGATTGCTGCTCGCTATATTTTTATCTGTTGCTGCATAACTGTCTGTTTTTTGTTTTCTAATGTTCTTCCAATTGGCTCAGTATCTGCATATACTAAGTAGTGGTTCAGGACATTGCATGTGGTAGCTATTTGCTCAGTGTGTTTTTTATAATCTTTCTAATATATATTTACCATCTCAAAAGTGCTTACTCCTCTCTGTACTCTTCTTTTCTAGACCTAACACCACTCTTAAGTATTCAACTCCGGTACCACCTTTAACATTCCTATAAGAAAAGTGCAGTCCGGGTCTGAACTGTCTGCAAACAGCTACAGTTAACTTTGAGTATGTGTCTAACTGTTTGAGCCAATCTTCATTTTCCCCTGGAGAGCACTGTGCTTTGGCTGTAAGCAGCCCCCCCACCACCACACACTCACACATCTTCCACTTTCTCTTATTCCCTTCTGTTAGCAAATAGTATCAATAACTGATCAATACTGTGTGTTTGTTTATTTAAACTATACCACAGTAGCCTACTGATACAAGGTTATCCTGGTTTTCCACCTGAGAAATTAAGACAAGACTTACAGTTTCAGAGCAGTCCTTGGTCAATTGTGATTGTTCTTAACACATACTTGTCTTGCTTTGGCTCATTAGCAGCAGTACAAAGAACTGCCTGCTCACACCCTTGTTCTCCCCTCCCTTCCCTGTTTATTACCTTAAGACAATCCCAGAGTTAATAAATATTACCTGTGGCAGGCACCATTTGTAAAACTACAATCCACTCTGCTACAGGCCCCATGAAGGCTCAGTGTCTCTCCAGTAAGTGTTTTACAACTGTAAATGCCTATTTATGTTGAATTGTATTAGACATTTCACAACTGTATATGTTTATGTTGAATTGTGTTAGACATCTAATATGTTTTATGCTTTATTTTTGATGTTACTATGGCATGCACCAAGTTGTTTTTGATATAATAGTATGTATGGTCTATTTGCATAGCTGCACCTTGTTCACTAATGTTATTCATGTAATAGTGTTGTGTGTAGATAGCTCATACTAGTGTCTAAATTATTTCTATAAGTTTGTGCTGTTACTGGTGGATAGATTCACATTAGAGAACCACGACAGATTGCTGCTCGCTATATTTTTATCTGTTGCTGCATAACTGTCTGGTTTTTGTTTTCTAATGTTCTTCCAATTGGCTCAGTATCTGCATATACTAAGTAGTGGTTCAGGACATTGCATGTGGTAGCTATTTGCTCAGTGAGTTTTTTATAACCTTTCTAATATATATTTACCATCTCAAAAGTGCTTACTCCTCTCTGTACTCTTCTTTTCTAGACCTAACACCACTCTTAAGTATTCAACTCCGGTACCACCTTTAACATTCCTATAAGAAAAGTGCAGTCCGGGTCTGAACTGTCTGCAAACAGCTACAGTTAACTTTGAGTATGTGTCTAACTGTTTGAGCCAATCTTCATTTTCCCCTGGAGAGCACTGTGCTTTGGCTGTAAGCAGCCCCCCACCACCACCACCACCACCACACACTCACACATCTTCCACTTTCTCTTATTCCCTTCTGTTAGCAAATAGTATCAATAACTGATCAATACTGTGTGTTTGTTTATTTAAACTATACCACAGTAGCCTACTGATACAAGGTTATCCTGGTTTTCCACCTGAGAAATTAAGACAAGACTTACAGTTTCAGAGCAGTCCTTGGTCAATTGTGATTGTTCTTAACACATACTTGTCTTGCTTTGGCTCATTAGCAGCAGTACAAAGAACTGCCTGCTCACACCCTTGTTCACCCCTCCCCTTCCCTGTTTATTACCTTAAGACAATCCCAGAGTTAATAAATATTACCTGTGGCAGGCACCATTTGTAAAACTACAATCCACTCTACTACAGGCCCCATGAAGGCTCAGTGTCTGTCCAGTAAGTGTTTTACGACTCTAAATGCCTATTTATGTTGAATTGTATTAGACATTTCACAACTGTATATGTTTATGTTGAATTGTGTTAGACATCTAATATGTTTTATGCTTTATTTTTGATGTTACTATGGCATGCACCAAGTTGTTTTTGATATAATAGTATGTATGGTCTATTTGCATAGCTGCACCTTGTTCACTAATGTTATTCATGTAATAGTGTTGTGTGTAGATAGCTCATACTAGTGTCTAAATTATTTCTATAAGTTTGTGCTGTTACTGGTGGATAGATTCACATTAGAGAACCACGACAGATTGCTGCTCGCTATATTTTTATCTGTTGCTGCATAACTGTCTGGTTTTTGTTTTCTAATGTTCTTCCAATTGGCTCAGTATCTGCATATACTAAGTAGTGGTTCAGGACATTGCATGTGGTAGCTATTTGCTCAGTGTGTTTTTTATAATCTTTCTAATATATATTTACCATCTCAAAGTGCTTACTCCTCTCTGTACTCTTCTTTTCTAGACCTAACACCACTCTTAAGTATTCAACTCCGGTACCACCTTTAACATTCCTATAAGAAAAGTGCAGTCCGGGTCTGAACTGTCTGCAAACAGCTACAGTTAACTTTGAGTATGTGTCTAACTGTTTGAGCCAATCTTCATTTTCCCCTGGAGAGCACTGTGCTTTGGCTGTAAGCAGCCCCCCCCCACCACCACCACCACACACTCACACATCTTCCACTTTCTCTTATTCCCTTTTGTTAGCAAATAGTATCAATAACTGATCAATACTGTGTGTTTGTTTATTTAAACTATACCACAGTAGCCTACTGATACAAGGTTATCCTGGTTTTCCACCTGAGAAATTAAGACAAGACTTACAGTTTCAGAGCAGTCCTTGGTCAATTGTGATTGTTCTTAACACATACTTGTCTTGCTTTGGCTCATTAGCAGCAGTACAAAGAACTGCCTGCTCACACCCTTGTTCACCCCTCCCCTTCCCTGTTTATTACCTTAAGACAATCCCAGAGTTAATAAATATTACCTGTGGCAGGCACCATTTGTAAAACTACAATCCACTCTACTACAGGCCCCATGAAGGCTCAGTGTCTGTCCAGTAAGTGTTTTACGACTCTAAATGCCTATTTATGTTGAATTGTATTAGACATTTTACAACTGTATATGTTTATGTTGAATTGTGTTAGACATCTAATATGTTTTATGCTTTATTTTTGATGTTACTATGGCATGCACCAAGTTGTTTTTGATATAATAGTATGTATGGTCTATTTGCATAGCTGCACCTTGTTCACTAATGTTATTCATGTAATAGTGTTGTGTGTAGATAGCTCATACTAGTGTCTAAATTATTTCTATAAGTTTGTGCTGTTACTGGTGGATAGAATCACATTAGAGAACCACGACAGATTGCTGCTCGCTATATTTTTATCTGTTGCTGCATAACTGTCTGTTTTTTGTTTTCTAATGTTCTTCCAATTGGCTCAGTATCTGCATATACTAAGTAGTGGTTCAGGACATTGCATGTGGTAGCTATTTGCTCAGTGTGTTTTTTATAATCTTTCTAATATATATTTACCATCTCAAAAGTGCTTACTCCTCTCTGTACTCTTCTTTTCTAGACCTAACACCACTCTTAAGTATTCAACTCCGGTACCACCTTTAACATTCCTATAAGAAAAGTGCAGTCTGGCTCTGAACTGTCTGCAAACAGCTACAGTTAACTTTGAGTATGTGTCTAACTGTTTGAGCCAATCTTCATTTTCCCCTGGAGAGCACTGTGCTTTGGCTGTAAGCAGCCCCCCCACCACCACCACACACTCACACATCTTCCACTTTCTCTTATTCCCTTCTGTTAGCAAATAGTATCAATAACTGATCAATACTGTGTGTTTGTTTATTTAAACTATACCACAGTAGCCTACTGATACAAGGTTATCCTGGTTTTCCACCTGAGAAATTAAGACAAGACTTACAGTTTCAGAGCAGTCCTTGGTCAATTGTGATTGTTCTTAACACATACTTGTCTTGCTTTGGCTCATTAGCAGCAGTACAAAGAACTGCCTGCTCACACCCTTGTTCTCCCCCCTCCCCTTCCCTGTTTATTACCTTAAGACAATCCCAGAGTTAATAAATATTACCTGTGGCAGGCACCATTTGTAAAACTACAATCCACTCTACTACAGGCCCCATGAAGGCTCAGTGTCTGTCCAGTAAGTGTTTTACGACTCTAAATGCCTATTTATGTTGAATTGTATTAGACATTTCACAACTGTATATGTTTATGTTGAATTGTGTTAGACATCTAATATGTTTTATGCTTTATTTTTGATGTTACTATGGCATGCACCAAGTTGTTTTTGATATAATAGTATGTATGGTCTATTTGCATAGCTGCACCTTATTCACTAATGTTATTCATGTAATAGTGTTGTGTGTAGATAGCTCATACTAGTGTCTAAATTATTTCTATAAGTGTGTGCTGTTACTGGTGGATAGAATCACATTAGAGAACCACGACAGATTGCTGCTCGCTATATTTTTATCTGTTGCTGCATAACTGTCTGGTTTTTGTTTTCTAATGTTCTTCCAATTGGCTCAGTATCTGCATATACTAAGTAGTGGTTCAGGACATTGCATGTGGTAGATATTTGCTCAGTGAGTTTTTTATAATAATATATATTTACCATCTCAAAAGTGCTTACTCCTCTCTGTACTCTTCTTTTCTAGACCTAACACCACTCTTAAGTATTCAACTCCGGTACCACCTTTAACATTCCTATAAGAAAAGTGCAGTCCGGGTCTGAACTGTCTGCAAACAGCTACAGTTAACTTTGAGTATGTGTCTAACTGTTTGAGCCAATCTTCATTTTCCCCTGGAGAGCACTGTGCTTTGGCTGTAAGCAGCCCCCCACCACCACCACCACCACCACCACCACCACCACCACCACCACACACTCACACATCTTCCACTTTCTCTTATTCCCTTCTGTTAGCAAATAGTATCAATAACTGATCAATACTGTGTGTTTGTTTATTTAAACTATACCACAGTAGCCTACTGATACAAGGTTATCCTGGTTTTCCACCTGAGAAATTAAGACAAGACTTACAGTTTCAGAGCAGTCCTTGGTCAATTGTGATTGTTCTTAACACATACTTGTCTTGCTTTGGCTCATTAGCAGCAGTACAAAGAACTGCCTGCTCACACCCTTGTTCTCCCCTCCCCTTCCCTGTTTATTACCTTAAGACAATCCCAGAGTTAATAAATATTACCTGTGGCAGGCACCATTTGTAAAACTACAATCCACTCTGCTACAGGCCCCATGAAGGCTCAGTGTCTCTCCAGTAAGTGTTTTATGACTGTAAATGCCTATTTATGTTGAATTGTATTAGACATTTCACAACTGTATATGTTTATGTTGAATTGTGTTAGACATCTAATATGTTTTATGCTTTATTTTTGATGTTACTATGGCATGCACCAAGTTGTTTTTGATATAATAGTATGTATGGTCTATTTGCATAGCTGCACCTTGTTCACTAATGTTATTCATGTAATAGTGTTGTGTGTAGATAGCTCATACTAGTGTCTAAATTATTTCTATAAGTTTGTGCTGTTACTGGTGGATAGATTCACATTAGAGAACCACGACAGATTGCTGCTCGCTATATTTTTATCTGTTGCTGCATAACTGTCTGTTTTTGTTTTCTAAAAAAAAAAAAAACAAAAAAAAAAAAAAAAAAAAAAAAAAAAAAAACAAAAAAAAAAAAAAAAAAAAAAAAAAAAAAAAAAAATTTTTTTTTTGTATTTTTTTTTGTTTTTTTTTTTTTTTGTTTTTATTTTTTTTTTTTTTTTTTTTTTTTTTTTTTTTTTTTTTTTTTTTTTTTTTTTTTTTTTTTTTTTTTAGTATGTATGGTTTTTGATAGCTCACCTTTTTCCCTAATTTATTCTTAAAAGTTTGTGTGTAATGTTAATGGGTTCAAATTACAAAGTTTGTGCTTTATTTAAAAACCCTTGGCCAACGTTCTGTTTTTTTTATTGTTCTCAAATGCTGTTTTTGTTTTCTAATGTTTTCCCAATTTGGGCTGTACTATTCTAAGTGTTTAACTTCATTTATATTTCTCAGGGTTTTTTTAAATTTTTTAACTAAAACACCCCTTTGTATCCTTTTTAACCTCCCCATCTTAAGATTCAATCCGGTCCACCTTTCTTCCAAAGAAAAGTAGTGGGTCTAACTGTTAAAAAACCTCATTTTTTTGAGATGTGTTCTTTTTGAGCCCCACCCCCCAACTCTTTTTTCTTCCCCCCCCCCCCACCAAACAACTCAATCTTTTTTTTTTTTTCCCCTTTAAAAAAGTACAAAAACTGATAAAATTTTTTTTTTTTATTTAAATTAACAGACCTACGTAAAAGGGATCCGGGTTTTTCCATGAGTTAAACAAACTTCGTTTCAGAGCAGTCCGGAATTGTGATTGTTTTTCCTCTTTTTTTTTGGCCATTCAGAGTAAAAAATCCTGCCACCCCCTTTTTTCCCCTCCCCCCCGTTTTTCCCAAGCAATAAGGTTAATTTTCCGTAGGTTTTAAAACTAAATCCATTGAAAGGATAAGGCCATTTCCCCGTAATTTTTATGAAAATGTTTTATTTAATTGTTTAGCTTTTAAATGTATATGAGGGAATTGTTTAAAATTTAATAGTTTTATGTTTTTTTTTGATGTTACTTGTCCCCAATTGTTTTATTAATAGTTGTTGGTCTTTTTCTAGTGCATTTTCATAAGTTTTCTGTAATGTGTTGTTTAGAACCAACTGTGCCCAAAATTATTTTATTTTTGTGCTTTACTGGGGTGTCCTTAAGGCCCAATTGCTGTCGCTATATTTTTTTTGTTCGCATCTGTCTTTTTTTTTTTAAATTTCTTCCAATTTATATTCAATCTAAAGGGGTTAACTTCTGTTCTTTTCTGGGGTTTTTTAAATTTTTTAATATTATTTACCACTAAAATCTTATTTCGTCTTTTTTTTCTGCCAACACCCCCTTTAATTTAATGGTCCATTTTAAACTTTCCCTTAAAAAGGCATTGGGGTTGCTTTTGAAAACCCAAACAATTTCAACGTTTCCAAATTTCTTTTCCCGGGGGAAGCATTGTTTCTTAACCCCCCCCAACCCCCCCCCTATTTATTTTCCACCCCCTTTCTGTTAAAAAATTATCTTTAAAAAACTGGGTTTTGATTTAAATTCCAAGAGCCTTGTCAATTTTGGTTTTCCACCTGGTTGCAAATTACAGTTTCAAGACCCTTTGGTCAATTTGTTTTTTTCCTCTTTTTTTTTGGCCATTCAGAGTAAAAAATCCTGCCACCCCCTTTTTTCCCCCCTCCCTTTTTTTTAAAAACCCCTTTAAAATATTTTGGGGCCCTTTTGAAAATACAAACTCTGCTCACCCCTCCTTCTTCCGTTTTTTAAAAATTTAAATTAAAAATTTTTGACTTTAAAATTTTTTTTAATTGTTTGCATTTTTTTTTTTTTTGTTTACAGGGATGCAAAGTTGTTTTAAAAATTTTTAATGATTTTTATTTATTGTTACATTAATTTTTTGTTATTTTTTTTTAAAAATTCAAATTTTTTTAAAATTGGGTTTAAAGGAAAATTTTTTTAAAAAATTTTGTGAAATTTTTTTGTTTTCTTTTTTTTTTTTTAGTTTTAATTTGGGGCCAAAAAAGGGGTTTTAAATTTTAAAAATTTTTTTTTTTTTTTTTTAACAAAATCTTACTTTTTAAAATTTTTTTAATTTCCCCCTTTAATTTTTAAAAAAAAATTTTAACTTCAAAGAAATTTTGGGTTTTCTAAACCATCTTATTTTCCGGGACCATTTTTTTTAAGGGCAGCCCCCCAACCCCCCCCCCCCCCCCAAAACCCCCCTTTTTTTCCCTCTTTTTCCAAATTTTCTGAAAATGTTTTTTTAAACCCCCCCCAAAAACCCCAAACCCTTTCCCATTTTTTCCCCCTTTAAAATTTAAAAAAAAATTATTTTTTTTTAAACTTTTCGTTTTCAAAAAAAATTTCCTGTTTCCCCGGGGCCCCCCTTTTTCCAAAATTTTCCCTTTTTTTTAACCTTCCCCTTTTTTAAAATAACCCCGACCCCTTTAACTTTTCCCCCCCTTGGAAACCAAACCCCCTTAATTTTTAAAATTAAACCCATTTTTTTAATTTTTGACAAAATGGTTTTTTTTTATTTTTGACAATTGTTTTTTTTAAATTTTATGTTTTATGAAGTTTTTTGAATTGTTACATTAATATTTTTGTTATTTTTATTGGGAAATTTTTTTTAAAATTTTTTGGGGTTTTTTTATCCAAAACCCCTTTTCTGTTAAAATTTTTTGGCCAAATTTGTCTTTTTTTTTTTGTTTCTTGGTTTTTCGGAAACAAATGTTCCAATTTTTTTGGCTTTGTGTTTTTTTTTTTTTTTAAATTTTTCCAAAAATTTAAAATTTTGCCCCTTCTGTTTTCCTTTGTTTTCCCCCCCCTTTAATTTAAAACCCCTTAAAAATCATTTTATTCCCGCCTAACCCCAAAATTTAATTTTCCCCTTTAAATTTTCCCCTTTAAAAAGGTTTTGGGGAACCCCCCCCACCCCCAAACTAATTTTTCCCCTTTTTTTTCCCTTCTTTCAAATGTTCTAAGCAAACTTTTTTTTTTCTTACCAAGTACCTACTGATCAATTACCTGGTTTTACCAAAAATTAAACAAGTTTACTTTTTCGGGAATCCTTTCAATTTGAGTTTTAAACAATTTTCGTTTGGCTCTTGCAAAAAAAAGTCCTTCCACACCCTTGCCCCCCCCCCCTTCCCGATTCCCAAGAAATCCGGAAAAAAATTTTCCTTCCCCTTTTAAAAACAAAACCCTCCAGGATAATCGTGCCAGAATTTTTAAATTTAAATCCATTTAGGTTTTTGAAGCTTTTCCTTTTATGTTTATTTGAATTGTTTATTAATTTTTTAGCTTTATTTTTATGTTTAGGGTGAAATTTTTTTTAAAATTTAAATTTAGGGTTATTTGATGTCCCCTTGTTCACAATGTTTTATTAATAGTGTTGTTTGATAGCTAAACTGTTCAAAATTTTTTTTAAATTTTGTGTTTTGGTGGATAGTCAATTAGGCCAAAATTTTCCCCTATATTTTTTCTGTTGTGTAATTTTTTTTTTTTAAGTTTTTCCAATTTCGTTCTGCATAACTGTTGGTTGGTTAGGGTCTTTTTGCTCTTTTTTTTAAATTTTCAAAATTATTTTCCCTAAATGTTACTTCTCTGTTTTTTTTCTATAAACCACCAAGTTTAAATCCCCTTTTAAAATTCCCTTAAAAAAACCCTAATTTAAACGTACATTAACTTTTTTTGGAATTTTTGAGCCTCTTCATTTTCCCCTGGAGAGCACTGTGCTTTGGCTGTAAGAAGCCCCCCCCACCCCCCCCACCACCTCCCCCCTTTCCCCCTTTCCCCTTCTGTTAGCAAAAGTATAAAAACTGATCAATACTGTTTTTTTTTAAAACTATCCACAGTAGCCTACTGATACAAGGTTATCCTGGTTTTCCACCTGAGAAATTAAGACAAGACTTACAGTTTCAGAGCAGTCCTTGGTCAATTGTGATTGTTCTTAACACATACTTGTCTTGCTTTGGCTCATTAGCAGCAGTACAAAGAACTGCCTGCTCACACCCTTGTTCTCCCCTCCCCTTCCCTGTTTATTACCTTAAGACAATCCCAGAGTTAATAAATATTACCTGTGGCAGGCACCATTTGTAAAACTACAATCCACTCTGCTACAGGCCCCATGAAGGCTCAGTGTCTCTCCAGTAAGTGCTGTAAATGCCTATTTATGTTGAATTGTATTAGACATTTTACAACTGTATATGTTTATGTTGAATTGTGTTAGACATCTAATATGTTTTATGTTTTTTTGATGTTACTATGGCATGCACCAAGTTGTTTTTGATATAATAGTATGTATGGTCTATTTGCATAGCTGCACCTTGTTCACTAATGTTATTCATGTAATAGTGTTGTGTGTAGATAGCTCATACTAGTGTCTAAATTATTTCTATAAGTTTCTGCTGTTACTGGTGGATAGAATCACATTAAAAAAGACAGATTGCTGCTCGCTATATTTTTATCTGTTGCTGCATAACTGTCTGGTTTTTGTTTTCTAATGTTCTTCCAATTGGCTCAGTATCTGCATATACTAAGTAGTGGTTCAGGACATTGCATGCGGTAGCTATTTGCTCAGTGTGTTTTTATAATCTTTCTAATATATATTTACCATCTCAAAAGTGCATACACCTCTCTGTACTCTTCTTTTCTAAAACTAACACCACTCTTAAGTATTCAACTCCTACCACCTTTAACTTTCCCTATAAGAAAAGTGCAGCCCGGGGTCTGAACTGTCTGCAAACAGCTACAGTTAACTTTGAGTATGTGTCTAACTGTTTGAGCCAATCTTCATTTTCCCTGGAGAGCACTGTGCTTTGGCTGAAAGGGCCCCCCCACCACCCACCTCACACATCTTCCACTTTCTCTTACTCCCTTCTGTTAGCAAACAGTATCAATACTGATCAATACTGTGTGTTTGTTTAAAACTATACCACAGTAGCCTACTGATACAAGGTTATCCTGGTTTTCCACCTGAGAAATTAAGACAAGACTTACAGTTTCAGAGCAGTCCTTGGTCAATTGTGATTGTTCTTAACACATACTTGTCTTGCTTTGGCTCATTAGCGGGTACAAAGAACTCCCTGCTCACCCCCTTTTCCCCCCCCTTCCCCCCTTTCCCTTTTTTCCTTTCTCCCGGTTTAAAAAAATTTCCCTTTGGGCACCCAAAAAAATAAATACCTGCCAGGCCCCATGAACTCATTCTCTCCTAAGGAAAATGAAAGCCTTTTAAGTATTGTTTTACAACTGTAATGTTTATGTTGAATTGTTTAGACATTAAATTTTTTATGTTTATTTTGATTTTAGGAAAATTTTTTTTATTTATTGAGGGTCTATTTGCAAGTGTTGTTATAATTTTATTATGAAATGTGGGGTTAATACTATTATTTAAATTTTTTTAAAATTTTTGGCTTTACTGGGGGTAAATAATTAAAAAGGTTCTGTGTAATTTTTACGTTGCTGCTCTTTTTTTGTTTTCTAATGTTTTTTCTAGTTCTCAATCTAAGTAGGGGTTAACATTTGGGGTAGCTTTTTGCTGTGGTTTTTATTTTTTAATTTATTTAATTAAAATTTTACCCCTCTCTTCTCTTCTTTTCTAGACCTAACACCACTCTTAAGTATTCAACCCCCCAAACACCTTAAAAAAATTTTGAATTTGAAAAACCGAACAATTTTTTTTTCCTTTTTTTTTTCCCCTAAAGGGGGGGGCCCCCCCAACCACCCACCCACACACCCCTTTTCCTTTTCCCTTTTTTTTAAAATAAAAAAATTTTTTTTTTTTAAAAAAAAACCCCAAAAAAACCGGTTTCCTTTTAAAAAAAAAAAAAATTTTTCGGGTTTGGTTTTAAAAACCCTCTTTTTTTTGGCCATTAAAAAAAGGCCCCTTTTCCCCCCCCCCCCCCTTCCCTTTTTTCCTTAAAAACCCAGAGTTAATAAATATTACCTGTGGCAGGCACCATTTGTAAAACTACAATCCACTTTTACAGGCCCCATGGCTCAGTGTCTCTCCAGTAAGTGTTTTACAACAAATGCCTATTTATATTGAATTGTATTAGACATTTTACAACTGTATATGTTTATGTTGAATTGTGTTAGACATCTAATATGTTTTATGCTTTATTTTTGATGTTACTATGGCATGCACCAAGTTTTTTTTGATATAATAGAAATTTTTTTG
>NC_056735.1:398309981-398317481 GCF_019279795.1 Protopterus annectens
TTTTGGCCTCTGCCCATTGATTTGGTGGCAGTTCTGAGGGGTACCTTTGAGATACAATATTTAGGACCCATTTGTCTTTTGTGAAGATGTGCCAATTGTCTGCAAAAAGTGCTAGTTTTCCCCCCAAGGGAGCTGCCAAGAGTGTTTTGCTTGGCAGTCTGAGGGGTAAGCCATTGTGTTTGTCTTCTGGTAGTTTGAGACCGGTCTTCTCCACCTTTATGGGTTGTGGCACTCCATTGTTGAGGCTGGTAAGAGCCTTGTGGCTGGCCTCTGCCTCTTGGGCGTCTGTATCTGCCTCTCTGTGGTCTGGCAGAAGCTGGAAAGGGCCAGTTTTTGGTTGGCCAACTTCTGCTGAAACGAGGGGGTTGAACCTGTGAAAAAATCCTTGACCGTCTGCATAGATTTTGCCTTATCCTCCATTTTCTTTAAAACTTCTTCTGCTTTTACACCAAATAAAACATCCTGCTGTAAAGGTGCATCCAATAACTTTGCTTTAACATGATCAGGTAGAGTTTGTTCCTTTAACCAAGCATGCCTACATATGACAGACCCTGTCACTGCTGCTCTACAAGAAGCTTCCAATGAATCAAATCCACATTGCAAAGTATGTTTTCCCACTTGTTCAGCTGAATGCAACAAATCTTGCATTTCCTTGTAATCTGGCTGGTCTGTATGTGCGAGCATTTTTTGCTTTAATGGAGACATCAGATATTGTTGATATTTCAGCATGTGAAAATGACAATTTAAGGCCCTCATAACTAGAGTAGCTGAGGTATATACTTTCTTTCCCCATCTGTCTAGTGCTCTAGAATCCCTTTCAGAGGGCACAGGATTTTTAGCAATAGAGGCCTTAACCCCTTTGGGATCCTGGGAAATGGTTTCTGGGTCAGCAACAGGGCTTTAATACAGGAATTTGTGTGAGTCAGGGACTCTGTAGTATCTGTCTGGTTTTGTTGGTGCAGGAGGTAGTGAATCTGGGTTAAGGCTAGATTCTGAATAAACATCATCTACAATGTCTAACACAGGTGGAATAGCAAGTGGTCTGTGCTGGGGTAGTAAAAGGAACTCTCGGAGCCTTTTCTTATAATCAGAGTAATCCTGGCCTTCCCAGTGGAAATGTTCCCTCATAGTATGTAAGGGTTCGCCAAAAGAGTAGTCTTCTGGGGGAGATGCAGAAGGGATAGACTCTTCAGCATCAGAATCTTCATAAGGGGGAAAGGAATATTCTTGTTCCTCAGAAGAGTCTGAGGAAATTGAAACCATTAGGGGTGGGATGGGAACCCCTGATTAGGGTAATTAAGTCTTCAGCCATCTTAAGCATCTGTTTCTTAGGCATGGGGCCTTGTACAGTCTTCTCTGTTTTTAAAGGAGTTTTCAGTTTTGCATAGGATTTAATAGTGAGTGTAGTCGGTCTGAAGACACCTTCTGCAACTGAAGGCATTTCAACTGCACCGGAATCTCCCTCAGGTATGGAGTCGGAAGGGCCTAAAGGTAAAGGTTGCGGAGGCCTAGCAATCTCCGTTTGTGAATCGGATGTCGCCTGGGGTTCTAAATCAGCAGTTGTCAGGGGCTGCGTAGGCACCTCACTGAAAACCGGAGAACCGGCGACTGGCCTAGCAGAGGCCTCGGAGTCCGGTTTGGATTTCGGCTGCCTGTCCTTATCTTTGCGTTTTTTATGCATTCCGGTCGTCGGTTGCTCTGACGGCATGTTATAATTAAATTTCCTACCAAAATAATGTCGGGCGAAATCAAACCGACGTTTAATAGTTTGTTTATTAAACCTAGCACAAAACCAACAACTTGTGACGTTGTGGTCTGGACCTAGGCAAGGAATACAATAAGAATGAAGGTTCTTATGAGGTATTTGCTTCCCACAAGAAATGCAATTGTTAACTTTTTCTGACATCGGACTGAGGCAAGAAAAGGTTCCCCAACAGGGTACTTAGCTTTATGAAGACTTCGGTCTGAAATTAGATTTGAAAATCTCAGGAGTTGGCCGACCGGCACTTGTGAACTGCTTCTGCTTCGGGCACCGCACGGCAAGAAAGACTGAAAAAAATGGCGTAGGTTGCATCTTGTATACCCCTGGCGCACTGACGTCAGGGAAGAAGCGACAGCAACCGACGCAGGACCAAGACTTTGGAACTAGGGCCGACTGTGGGACCGACTGACGGCAGGATAACCCAAGTGTGATGAATGCAGCAGTGTAACACGATGAACATCAGAAAGGTTTCTAGCCAAACTAGCATAACAGCTATATATGGGAACACAACCACCAGAATTAGATGTCTGCAGAACACTGCCAAGGAAACAGCTATAATATGATAATCAGCTGTATGAAGTTTGTTTCTTTTTCTTGTGAACTTTAACACTAGATAAAATATCTGGGGACAGAGTATTATATCTAGTAAGGGATCTCTTAATCCTGGACCACTCCTGCTTCCTGGGGATGTCATGGACCTCAGCTCAATCATCAAGCAATTCAAAATTCAACTTGAATCAAATTTCTAACAATAACACTACTTTATATTTTACAAAACTCTTGCCAAACTGGGCAGTCAACAACCTCTAGAAGTCACTCTGAATGGGCCAATGGACAGATGGATCTTCAATTGATCTCTTCTTGCAGCTAAAAAAATAAAACCTGAAGGCGGTACGGATTACTTCCCCTTTTAGCCATATATTGGACCAATGTCCTGGAAAAAAAAAACTGTTCAACCAAGCCAGGGTGATGTCCAAATAGCTCAGGAAGTCATAAAGGGCAGATATCTGTCCGTGGTTATTTACTACGGAAGAAATCTACTGCAACAGTGACCCCAGTGATGAACATCTAGAAATTCTTTGAGTGTATACTGCAGCTATACATGACAGAAGAAAAAGTCCAGGAATTTAACAGATGTACTGTCATTAATTTAGAAACGCAGTCATTAAGACTTACAATGAGAGGCTGGCCTGAGCAAAGGTTATCAGTATTGAAAGAAATTCAATTTTATTTATCCTTCAAGGAAGTTGTCACCCAAGGCTTACAGTTTAAATCTGACAAAATAATAGCTCCCATAGAAAGATAAATCCCTAACTACTGCTCAGGTGATTCAAGCTTGATTAGCAGCTCAGATGCTTGATGGCTGAGGTTGGGAAGCTGGAAGCATCCATCCTGGTGAGAATGTTGGCCTGCACCAGTACTCTGCTGACACAGCCTCCAACCTCCAATGGAGGACAGGGTTGTGTCAGGATGTACAAAGAAGTAAGCATGATTCTCCAAGCCAGTAATGGTAGCCCTTGCTGGTGATTGAGAAGCATGCATGTACTAGCAAAAAGGCATAGGTGGTTCTTGCAATGATGAAAGAGATCACATCACCACCAGAAAAGGCATTAGACCACTCACAGTGAAAAAACTTTACTGCAAGGATGCAGGAGTGGGAACAAGCAACCCGGACGTCTGCCTGTACGATGACTCCCTTAGATGGCTCTCACTCCAGTGTAACTGGATATTTCACACTACTGGGGAACAAATGGAAATCCATTAGGAGAGGCTTGATAGTTTTCAGGCAGAGGGGAAAGCATATAAACAATTAAATAATACTTCTCAATCAACAGACAGGAACAATAACTGACAGAATACAATAACCACACACTAAACAAGTAAAATGCAACAAAGCATCAAGAGATATGGATTGAGCACAAGTATCAACACAAGTAGAGTACTGCAGGACTGAGCCATATGTAACACTTACTATAAAAATAGCCCAAGAAAATGAAATAGTAGCATACACAGTACCAGTATATCCATGGAGCAGAGTTGATACAGGTTTGTTCGGATTCAAAGAAGTCATGTATTCCCTCTATGTACAGGTTACTATTCCAAGTTCCCCAAAATAATGAAACCAACAGACATAATAAATGTTAAGTATAACTAATGCATGCCCATGTTCTTGAGGTAAGGGACACTTGATTACGTCTATCTAACAATGGTCTGTAAAACAAAAAGTCAGGAATTCAGAACATTTGTGCAATAGTGGGAACTGAGACATATTCTGTACAGTCCGCAATATCAGTAACTGAAAGGGCAGGTGAAAAAGACTATGCAGAAGTGAAAAAAATTCTTAAGAAAGAGCTGAAGCAATAGCTGAAGACAGACAATTGACATTTTGCAGTTTTGAAATATATATATATATATATATATATATATATAAACACTCAACCACATAGGCTCAAATTCTAAATTCTCCCCTCTCAGCTACCAAATAAAATAAAAAAAAAAAAAAAAAAAAAAAAAAAACGGGCAGAAAAGCAAATTAACTGGTTCCACTAGGTTACTGATGAAAATTAAAACACAGTAAAAGAAATACCAAAAAGAAATAAACATTATCAAAATATTACTATGACAAACCACAACACACTAAAATATTTACAAGTTGAAGATGGAACAAGAATAGGGGTTTGGGGTTTGGTATAATGGTTAAAGTGTTTACCTTACGGACAGGGTCTATGACAGCCGATCGAAAAGTAATTTCTGTGAACGGCATATAGATTGAAAATGCCATTATTCGAAATCGGTGCTGTGAGATAGTGGCACAGTGAAGACTGGAAAATTTGCCCTTTCCTCACTGTAGTGCGATCTCGGAGTTGCAATATATATTTAGCGGGGGGTGTGGGGGGCTAAAACCGATTTTGATTAATGGCATTTTTGATCTGTATGGCGTTCACAGAAATTACCTTTCAATCGGCTGTCATAGACCCTTACAGACACATTGTACAAAGTTTGATTCTTATCTTAGGAAATGAAATTGGCTTGGCATAAACTGGCTTGCAGGGCAGCTGGCCTAGTAATTACCGATGAACAAAAGTATTGGAAGTTAACACCTGAAGTTAAAATCAAGTTCTGATTTTGTCCACAAGGAAAATAGAAAACTGATCAGCAGGAATTGCAGACGTCTGTATAACACATGTAGGTTGAAGTCCAGAGAAAAGCAACCAGAAGTGTCACAATAAGTACTTGTGCGAGAAAAGTAGAAACTGTAGAGAGTGCAACAGTCAAGAGTTGTAAACAGACTCTTCAAGTCGTCTCTCCAAGAAAAGCTGTAGTGCTGCAATAGCTACCAAAAAGAAATATCAAATGTCTACAGAAAACAGTCCTACTAAATAGACTAGAGTTGGAAGGCCATCAATGACAACAGAAACATATTAGGAAAGTTTGAGAACTGATCATGATACCAAAGACTGGAAAACTTAAATCTATGAAAATAAATTCTGGACATGAAGGGATAATCTTATATGATGTACTTGATGATGGTTAGGAATTGCGCATGGCATACTTGGACCTGGCTTAAGACTTTCAATTTTCTCCAATTCAGACATATTTGACAAACTGGTAAATTTAAATATCGATCCATATGTAGTGAAGTGGATAACAAATTGATTGCCGGACAGAACACGTCATTACAGCTGTAGGTGCCACCTCAGAAAGTAAAAATATCACAAGCGGCATTCCTCAAAGCTCAATATGGAGTCTTCTATCTGGCTATATTTTCCCGATCTACAAGCCAATATCCCAGGTTTCCAGTTAACAAAATTCCCTGACTGCTGTAAACTAGAATAATTTTCTGAGCACCTAACAGGAAGGCACTCCAGGAGGGGTTGGACTAAGCAGACAACTGGTGCAAGGACATGCAGCATAGTCCATTTTCGTGAAAGAAATAATTCCTCAGCATACTATGCACACATCACATCTTTTATGACTGACACTTTTGTTAGACACCTAAACACTCTTTTGGATGACTCCACTCCTTTGATCATTGTATTTCCAGAAAATACTTCTATATGACTTAACTAATAAACCAAGGGCACTCTGGCATATAGCACACTTAAAGATTATGTCTAAAGGTGTGAAACAACCTTTAGTTTTTGTATCAAAAAGGAGTCACATGCATACTATTTTGTACAAAAAACAAAGGTCGTTTCACAACCATGCATTAAAAGAGAGTTTTTAAAATACTGCTTCCGAATGTCAAAGACCAGGTTTGGCAATCGTATCACTAATTTACAACTGCTTACCTATACTAATACAACAGTATTGGAGCTGGAACCTGGAATGACATAACTGCTCCCTGCCCTAATATGAATATTAATGCCACAAACACAGCTGACTACATTTAGCCTTCTATGTTCAGAAACAATATTTAAAAATTTATATTATGTAAGGCTTCAAAACGCACTTTTCTTTTCACACAAAAGTGTGTTCATAAGCATAAAAATACAAGTGAACACTTTGTTTGAAAAGAAGAGCACATTTCACACCGTTAAACACGATCTTTAAATTTACAGTCTTCTCCCAAGCAAATCAAGCATTCTACATGCTTGTGCTGCAGTAGGACTTTACTCACATACTTAAAAGTTCTAAATGATTGGCCCAACACTGATAGAGAAGTGGATACACTCTATTCAAGACCAGCAGTAACATTTGGGGAATTGTTTCTTATGTAAGAGAAAAATAACACAAAAGGGTAAAGTAGCAAAGTTTAATTCACATGCCAAGAGTTAAAAATGC
The DNA here is from genome assembly GCF_019279795.1 of Protopterus annectens. Taxonomy (NCBI): domain Eukaryota; kingdom Metazoa; phylum Chordata; order Ceratodontiformes; family Protopteridae; genus Protopterus; species Protopterus annectens. The sequence goes on from NC_056735.1 coordinate 398,316,529, forward strand.
CTAAGGGGATGGATTACAAATTTACAGAAAAAATCTCCAAACTTTCACTTAAAAGTCTAAGCTTTATCATAAACTATAATCAAAATGCAAAACACGCTGTTCTGTACAGAAAAAGAAATAATTACTTGATTAATATTCACTTGCTGACTGGGATAGTCAAGCTAAGTAACTACCCCTTTTAGGTACAGTCATTGGTAGAAAAGCTCCACATTAACAAGGCAAATACCATGAAAAAAAGTACAACAGGACAACATCTTGCTGTGAGTCGACAACGCTACCGCAGCACCACCACCGCAGTCAATATATGATAAAAACATTACATAACCAAAATGAAAACAAAATAACAGCTTCAGTTATAATGCAATGCTTATTAACTAGCACTACTTTATTTACTTAAAAAAAAAAACTCTTGTCAAAATGACAAAAATTAGCCTAGGGCCATTTTTTCAATTTGAACTCTTGTGCAAACTAAAAAACAAAACAAAAAAAAGAGAACTGGTACAGAACACCTTCACAGTGCATTATAGGAAGAGGCGGCTTAGCAGCTTTGAAAAGTTTTAGATGCTGAGCTCTCCAAAAAGCTTGACGGTATCAATATTAGCATTTCTGAGGCTGGACCTTCTCATACCACATATTCTATTATGTGGTTAGTGTTCACAAGGCAACCTATCGAAACTGCAAGGATGTGAACAAAGAGTCACAACTTCAAAAATCAGGATTTTTAAAGCAAATTTCCTTGCATGGGTCTGTGCCCTGAACTCGTTTTGCAGGGCTTTGCCACCACACTTCTCCTACTTCTAAATATGGTCTTTGGACCTCTGGGTAAGGGTAAAAACACATTTTAAAAATCCCAACCGTTGAGAACTCCCAACTTAGTTGTACAGTTTTCAAGGGGGACCCATTCACACAGCAAAACTAAACAGGATCTCAAATTCAACTACTTCAGTAAATCA